>NC_089173.1:15565056-15863425 GCF_009819655.1 Sylvia atricapilla | reverse complement strand
GGCAGCCACAGCTTCTCTGGGCACCCCTGTGCCAGGGCCTCGCCACGCACAGGGAAGAATTTCTTTACATCTAACCTAAATTTCCCATCTTTCATTTACTGAAGATAAAGATATTTCACCCAAATATGTCAATCTATCTACACAGTTTGTCTTCTGGTCCCCCAAAGCCTAACTCTAGTGGCTAATATCTGAAAAATTGGTTTTTTATTTGGTTTAAGCTGTTTAAATTACTTCAGATAAGGTTATTAGGAAGGTGATATAATTCTGCCTCTTGAACTATTTTTCAACATATTGAAAAGGTATAATATGGTCACATTTTGGGCCTGAAATCTAAAATGTGTGGGAGAAGGATCTTCTATAAAAGAATATAAAGGCTATGAAAGTTTGCCAAAATTTCATCAAGCCATATGTCCCTGGAAAGTATCTCTTGGCAGGTGCCCTGTCCTGTCCACCAGGAGGTTCCATCTGGATTGCAAGGTCCCTGCCAAACTGAACATGTGCAACCCACTGGGAAAAATCAGGCGCCCTTTGCTCTGGGAAGAACAAAATTGCTCAGAAGAAAAAAAGACTCCTCTGCAGCTCTTCCTTGTGTCTGCATGAAAATGTGGGTGTGGAGAAGGAAATGAAAAGGGTGAGACGTGGCTGTTTCTGGGAAGGGTGTGGGGTTTCTTTCTGATGCAGAGAAGTCAGGCAGGAAGGACCCGAGGGAGGGCACAGCCAGGCAGAAAATAAGGAGAACAACTGGAGAGAAGAATGGGACAAGAGAACCTCTAAAGGGGTTGGGAGACAAAATGAAAACAGTCAGATTTACAGAAAACGGTAGGGTTTTCAAAACTCAGGTGTAAGAGGTAAAGGCAAAAGGTGAAATGAAGTTGTTACTTCAAAGAGAGCAAGAACAATCCATTTCCCCCCAGGTAGCCCTGGACAGGAGGCATGCTGCAAAATGGAACAAAGTATTAATATTTAAATATTAATATATTAACCTCCTGTAAAAGCAAAGCCCCACTCTTAGCTGAGGTGATGAACTGCTGGCACTGGAGGGACAGGACTGTCTGTTGTCAGATGAGGTGGAATTTCATCTGTACCTCACTTTAATCTCTGCTAACAGTGCTGCTCCATTTGGTTAAATGCCATTTTAACCATGCACAGCACACCCAGGGAAACAGCAGCAAATGGTCACCACTACGGCTGCCTTTCAAGTGCATTGTGATGTTTAAAACACATATAAAGAGGTAAAATGCTGTCAGCCCTGAAAAATCAAGTATGACATGGTCAATAGCTGATAGTTTTGCACCTCAGACTTTTATCTGTAATTCAGGGATGTTTATAGCACTGAAGGGAATCATGGGCAGTTGTAAATCCTTTAGATTGGTCAAAGCACTCTAAATCTAATTATTCAGCTTCTTAAATAGGTTTAGGCCATATATGGAATGAAAAAACATGAAAAAGAATAATTATCATAGATTACAACTAAACTTAATTAGAATATATGATGATACAAAGTAGCTGTTGCTTCAAACATTCTTTTACTGTGACTTTTGGATGCAACATGAAGATACTTCATCAGATAAACAGCAAAGAAATGAAAGACAAAATCACTGTTTTCTTCATTAGAATAAATTGATTCAATTCAGACCTAAAGGCCAAACTGAAGACCCCATTCTTAATATCTATCTACTACAAACCGCAAATATGAGCAGTAATCTTGTACAGACTGAATTAGATGTAGATGTTCATTGAAACATTCTGCCTGTTGATTACCAAAATCGTGTTAGACACACATTATGTTTCTCATCCTAAGAGTGAATCTGAAATACTGAATTTCAAAAGTAAAAAGTAAATTGGGAAACAAAACAATATAATTTTTCCCCTCTACAAATATTTTATAAACTTTTATCTGAAGAAATTTTGTAGCTTTGTAATTTATATTTATGTTTGGTGTTGGCCAATGAATGTTTACTAAATGATATCAGCACTGATATCTTTAAACCCTGAAAATTTATTCCTCAAATACTGCAACAAAGTTTCGAAAAGTAAAGGAAGGAGTTCAATTCACAAATATAACTGTGTATATATTTTAATATAGAATAACAGAAGTAATTACCTTTCGGTATCTCCATTGACTGTATCCCCTGCTCTCTGTAGAAAAAAATAAAGAGCATTAAGCACGACTAAAGACCAGACATCCTTGGTGCTTTGAGCACAGTGAAACAAGTGACAGAGGTAAACCACAGTCATTCTGCAACTCTAAACCAAGGGAAATTGAACACTTATTTAAATTTCCAGCTAAGAGTTATTTTTAAAATGAAGATCATGCTTAAAACAACTTGCATCTGTACTTATAAACTAACTTCAGATGCTGTGTAATTATGATCAAAGCTCTTCAAAATGAGGGAGCTGAAATTTGTTTGAATGTTTGCAAAAGTGATAATATTTGAAGGGGAGTTTAAATGCAAAGAACAAATATTGCAATATAGAATACAGAATTTCAGAAGGACAAACTTTCTTTGACGTCATTCTTAGCTTTAAATGACTTGATTTACCACACTGGTTATTCCTCCGAGGTTTGGAAATGAGCCTGTCTTGTGGAGTATATAGCAGCTGCTTCGGGGTTAAAATGAAATCTTCAGACAATTTAAGTTACTTTAAAGTAAGTTTTATGATGGAGGATTTTTTCCCACAGCTAATAATTGAAATTTACAAAAAATGAAATTATACCACCCCCCTCCAAATAGGTTGTAAAATTAATATGTATTTGTTTATAAATGCAGAAATCTGCACTTACAAAATCTTTGACTTTACTGATAATCTTAGTAAGTACAATGTTGCTTTTTAATGCCACTACTTGAGGCCTGCAGCATATGTTTGATCACAAATACTGAACCACGGATGACTTCAGAGCACAGAAACAGAAGGGACAGGAAGTTTTCTGGGGCTGTTGCACCACAGGGTTCTGCGCAGGCACATTTTGGGCAAACACATTTTGCCACCTCCTCCTTCAAGAAGTCTCCCTTGCCCCTGGGGAACCCAGTACAGAACCAGTTATCAGCTTTTAGTGAGCTTCAGCTAAAATATTCCAGCAAATGTGAGGAGCAAAGGTGATCCCACTCAATAAGAGGCCTTATCTGATGAAAAATAATGAAATGGTGCCCTCACACTAAAAGCAGGGAGTTCTCTGACATTCCTTGTCGAAATCAGGCAAAGGCAGGAGCTCCCCACTGAGTGATTGAGTAGAAAAAAACGTAACAGGCTTTCCTGAGAGCCATAAATGCCTCAATTCTCCTCAGAGTATGCTGAAATGTAGCCTAGAGAACTTAAAAAAATTGAAAATACCCTGTAGAAATACTCACATTTTCTCAAAGCAGACTGGAAGGGTTAACAGCACACAGTTAAGCAAAATATCTGCTTGAGAGATGTTGCTCTGGTGCTGAAAATGCACTGCTAAATACAAATGAACCAGTCTGAGCATCCCTGGAAATATTGGGGACAGCCCAGGAAAATATTGTGCGGCCAAGCGAGCAAAAGAACTTCAACAGCGGCACTACCCATGCTACTGTTATAAAAATAGAATTTATTCCTAACAGAAGGCTCAAAGCTTTCCTTCTCTTATCCCTCTGCCTTCTAAGGTTTTTAATTTTAGCAACTAAAAGTGGGACTCCTAATTCAGTCAGAGCTTCCCATTCTATTTCTTAATTTCCTTTTCCAAAAATGCTCCCGAAGTAAAAGCAAAGTGTTTCCCAATCAGGGTTTATTCCCTCTCTCCCAAATGGGACCCAGCCCACTCTCTCTTCCCTGACAAAGCTGAAATAAACCTCCTTCACCCTGATCTGGCTGCTCTTTCCAGCATCTGAATTACAAATTTTCACTGCTATAAGAACTCAGTTATTTATTTCCTTCTAAGAAAATGCACAAAAACCACCTCTGTCACACATGATCATCTTCAGTTGTGGCTTCCAGATTTCTTTTGATCAGATGTATTTCATAAACAATTATTAGTGTGATGTGAACTTGCATATATTAGGCTGAAAAAGACTTTACTAGAGAGAAAATTGATTCTGAAAATAAACCACATTTTTCTAGAGGTCAGTCTTTCAACACCACTAATTTTTCTGCATTACCAAGCATTAATTTCCAAAGATATTGAATAATGTAATCACATTAACTGAAGCATAGTCTGTAGCAGGGAAATTCAAAAAGACTCTATAACAGTGTGAAAAAGGAAAATATGATTTAACCATTGAACAACTCATAGATTATTGAAACTGATTACTAGTTGCTGTAATTCAGAAAAGAGCAAAGAAAAATATATAAATACAGAGGGAGAGAAAATTGTTGATATTGTTACTTGAAACACAAAAAACATAATTATCTTTTGAAGTTTTTATCAATAATTATTATATTAGAAGAAAAACCTCAGATCCTGACCAACTCATCACTAATATAGAGATTATTACCAGTATTTAGGTGTGGACACTTGGGATTACTAGAGACCTTCGTCACATATTTATCATCTTTTATTTGACTGATTTTCTCCCCAAAGAAGGTCTCTTGGTAGAACAAAGCTTGAAATGCTAACCTTTATAAAGGATTTCTGATATGATACATGGAAACTCCCACACTGGCATTTTGATAAACATCTACCTATAGCTAAAATTAATTTCCTTGTGTAATTGTAATTACATGCAGATTCAATGCTGACAATGACTTATATGTGGAAGGCTCCTACCTGCATTTTCAGCAACCTTATATATAAATCTTTTTTGAGCAGTTACTTCTTACCAGTTTGTGACATTTGAAAAAAAAATTGCCTTTCCCTAGTTCCCAAACTAAAACTTCATCTTATTACAAGGCCACTTTCATGAGTAGCAGACGTGGGAGGCTCAGGAGGCACAAGTGTTGCCATGCTGTCAGAGACTATAAAGCACAAATTCTGTGAAATTCAGGTCACTGGCACCTATCTGCCTTCTTTAGTCAGCTCCACTTTTCTGGAGCTCTAGGGATTCCCACGGATCTGCTTGTGCCTTGCACTAGTGGAGATGAAAGGACAAAAAGGCCTCTGTGGTCCCACAAGCAGATCTGAGGCTCCTCTCTCCAAAGAAATCCTGTAGAAAGTCCCATTTACCTAAAACTTCTACAAATTACTTACAACAAAAAAAAAGTTCCTTTGAATTAGAATTTCTTCTCCTAAGTAAAGAAATCAGACAAACCACAGAGAACAGAAGAACCGTGAGCTGCAGAGATTGTGTGAAAATATTCAACACTCATTATTTACTTGTGTCCTAAAGCAAGAGATAGGAATAGTTGGTAATGAGATTAGAATGGTTTCATAATGTGTGTTACTAATCTCAGTGGCCAAATTCAAGATATTTATTCCATCTACATATACAATTTAGTCAGATGCAAAGATTCAAAAGCTTCTTTATCATACTGTTCTTCCACTCTTCTATACTCAGATACTGAATTATTATTAATAAAAGTAAAAAAAGAAAAAATTAATTATTCTTCTGCTTCTTTAACGCCTATATTTATTATCCTGAAGATTTCTCTACATCATGTTTGTTCAGAAACAGTGGCCTTGTTACAAGGGGCTTTACTTATCTCTCTACCTCAAAGAGCAGATGAATCTGCTTTCAAAATTATCGTGCTGAGCTAAAAATAAAAGCAGCCTTTCAGGTTTTCACTCCACTCACCCTTGAGAGATAACAGACAGGAAATCACCCAATGTGATGTACATTAATGTACAGTTTGAGGTACTCAAATTTGTGCTGAAGAAAAACAAGAGGACAGGTGAAAGACGAACTGAAGGCAGAGGGAAGGGATCCACTCGAATTTGTAATTATGGGGTGATGAGCATTGTCAGCACACAGTGGGGAACAGGGAACAGCAAAGGGAGAGGTCAGGAAAAACAGGCAGTTACCTCCCCTTCCTTTTCCTCACTTTCCCCATTCCCATGGGAACAGGTTACCTATGGCCCTGCCTTGCCCAGGGCTGACCTTTCTGCCATGAAATGCTCCTGTCCTCCAAAACTCCTTCCTTGTTCTCCTGCTGGGGAAGGACAGGGAGCAAGGCTGAGCCACGGAGTAGAGAAAAAATCAAGAGTCTCCAAAATGTTTCAACTGGATTCTTCCACATTGATCCTTTCAGCAGCAGGACATGATATTTGTGTGATAAGGGAGAGATTTGTATTTGGTGCATCTTCTGGAGGATAAATATTGCAATTGTTACAGCAATAATATCAGTTATAACTAATATTATTACAAATGGCTGTAAATTTGGCTTTAGACTGCATATATATCTAAAATGTTTTTTTGGTAGCCGGGCAAAACAATAAAAACAAGGCATAAATTAATGTGCTAAAATAATACAATGCAGTACAACTTAGTTGTGTTGTGGTTCTCTGGAGTCAGAGGATTGCAGAATGTTTTACAAATGGCAATTTACCCATGAAGTCACAGCAGGTTAATGAATGCTTCATTTGCTGACTTGCATTGGTAATTTGTAGTGGTTTGTTTGAAGACTGCAGAATATAATCATTTAAATATGCTCTAATAGAGCAAAATTACTTCTGAAAACACCGCATATGTTTGGATAAAGGCAGCTTCATATTTGCTTTGTGTAAAGTGTCCTGATATAACTACAAATACAAGGAATTCTAGGCCAACCAGGCAGCCTGAACTTTTGGAAGCAGCAGGAATGAGAAGCCTGTCTTCGGGTGGAATTTGCAAACACATCCATCCTAACCAGGCTGTTCCAAACAAAATCCCAGTTTAGTCGTTTTTTTTTTTTTTTTTTTTTTTTTTTTTTTTTTTTTTTTTTTTTTTTTTTTCTGGATCCAGGTCAGTTATGAAGTTCTTGATTACTGAAAGAATATCAAAACCTAAATGTTAAGATAGTAAGATAGGGTTAAGAATTTCTGTGGCCATAAAGCTGGGGAATAGAACCTCAGCTCTACTGCAACCGGGATGTGCTTTCATTGTTCCAAGCAAATCAAGTATAACTTTGCCTGGGTAATTGGGGGGGGGGGGGGGGGGGGGGAAGGTAGGATTGGGACGATTTGTACTTATAACTATGTATTTTAGAAATAAAGCTATCCTCTACTAGGTCGGGTGAAACTGTACCTAATCATCATAAGATAGATGATATAATTGTAACGATTGTTGGTAGCTGAACGTGATTATTATCTCAAACTAGAATTGTGAGAATCACAAGGGAAGATATTTACCAAAATTCATGCTTGGGTGTATACAATAGAACAATGGAGGTTTAATGATTAACATAGAGTTGTGTAATGGAGGGGTATAATATTGGGGCCTTCTTGGGCCCTCGTTGGAGTTGGATTTGGGTCTGTACCCTGAATCCCAGAGCTCTCAAAAAAAAGCACCGCACGTGATCATTCATGATTATGTTTTCCTCGCTAACATAAAGACTGATGAAATTATTGTTAAAAAGAACCTTTCTTAACATCTTATTTCCCTTTATGTTCCCTTATACTGTAAAAAACCTTTTTATAACACCTTTTCCCCCTTTGAGTTGTTTATAGATTAATGAAGAGTGTAGTTTAGAGAGTCAGGTCTGAACAGAACTCTAAAGAAATACATTATTGGACTTTGCTACTCAAGGATCCATCTTCAAGTATGAGGGAGACACTTGTCAGCTCAAGCCTTCATGTGTACAGTCTCAATGAAAAATAATATTTTTTTACAATCAGTACAACTGGGCAGACTCATTTTGAAGCTACAGAAGCCAGAAATACTTATATTAGCTTCTCTGAGCAGCCATAACCTGTGGGAATACACAAGACTGAGAGTAAGACAGATTTAATTAGCATAACTAGTCTGGTGACTAGGATGCCGTGGCAAGGACAAACAGAACTTTGAGCTTATGAGAAGATGGGATTAAATCTGCTTAAAAGAAAAGATTCAATCAACCCCCTACGATAAAGATGGTGTAAAATGCATAAGTTGCTTGTATGATCTTTTAACCTAATTATTGTAGTAGAAATTATTAACCTTACTGAAATGGTATATAAGACTTGGAAAACCTGAGTAAAATGAAATTCTGATCATGAATCAGTCTTCCCGTCTCTCCATCAATCACTGATAATTGGTGCTCCGTGTGACTGGAGAAGAACCGGCTATCTGACGGCAATCGGCGACGCCCCTGGAATTGATCGTAACAGTAAAAGAACTGTGTTTGGGCCTGCAATCCCTGTACGCTACAACATGAGAAATAAGCCAAGAAAACTAAAAATATAAAACAAAGAATATCCACTGAAAAAGACATCTATGAAACCATGCTACGCCTCCTAAGCAAGCATGGATCCCCCATCCCTAAGAGGGACCTTAAGTCACTTCTATGATAAGTGTCACGCATATTTCCCGATACCACCGCTTCCTCTATTTTTACTCTCTGCTACTGGGACAAGGTCGGTGTAAAACTCTACGACCTGGCTACGCTGCCTGGCCATGAGCCAGAGCTTTGCCTGCTCCCTGCTTGGAGGGCGGTCATGGATGTAATTTAAAAAGAGGGGGAAAGCAAAGTAACCTGTGAGGCAACCGCAGAGACGGTCCCTGCAGCCGTGTTAAACCCTGATTGGCCCAGCTCCCACACTCCCTCTCCCGTCCGCACCCCCTCCCTGACGAAAGCCAGGGACAGAGCACAGACGCCACCCGTAGCCTTGCCGCTATCCCACCAGCAACCACAATGCCGCCAAATGTTAATTGATAATGCGGACAGTGACTCTAGTAGCGACGGAGAGTCTTTCGACCCCGGCCCCGAAAAAGATCCGGACCTATTCCCTCTAAATATGCATAACAATTAGTTACAGATTAAAAAAGAAAGCCCTTAAAAACAAAGACTTTGAAACTGTGGCAAAAATCTTTGTAGCCCCTGTGCAACTCGGCCCGGGGAGGGGGGGGGGGGGGGAATCCATGATGGGAGCCCTTAGGCCACTCAAAAATTAAAAAACACCGTACAGCGACAGAATACTGTTTGAAATCCCCTTACTTCAGTAATTTACTAAGAGCAACCTTCATTACCCACCTGATGACTCCTCATGACGTTAGATTCTTGGCAAACCTTTTGCTCACCCCAACGCAATATGCAATATTCATAGCACAATGAAAAAAAAAGACTAAAAAACTTAATTTTAACATATACAAGGCATGCAACCCAAGCCCTGGCTGCCTTAACTATTGACCAATTAGCTAGCGAAGGAGTACATACCAATCCGAATAGCCAAGCGGCCTACCGAAAAAAGTCCTGGAAAAAATCACCAAAGCAGCTAGATATGCATTTCTCAAAGTGCCTAATGCACAAACCCCGCAACAATCCTTCATAAATATTAAGCAAGCTCCACAAAAACCCTATATGCAGTTTGTGAACAGACTGAAACAAACTCTAAAAAGACAAATTGATAATGATCAAGCCAAAAAAATTGTACTACTAAAACTTTCTGTTAAAAATACTAATGAAAATTGCAAACACCTTTTGAAAACTCTACCCGCAGAACCAGAGCCTACATTGCTACAAATAATTAAGGCTTGCAATCGCCTGGGGACATTGCAGCACACAACAGCAGTTACTTACCAAGCCGTAAGGCAAAATATAGCAAATGCCTTTGTCGCTTTAAAAATATTGCCCAAAAAGCATCAATTTGTTTTGGCTGCGGGGAACCCGAGCATATTAAAAAAGACTGCCAAAAGGCGCAAAAAGCAAAAACACCGAATGTGTGCCCTCGCTGTCAGAAGAGTCCTCACTTTGCTAATTCTTGTCGCTCTAAATTTCACAAAAATGGGCAGCCTTTGCAGGGAAACTCATCTCGCAGCGCGGGATGGCGACGCGTGAAGACACAAGTTCCACAGCCTTCCCAGGCACAGCTGCCAGAACCAACCTTCAACTTCCAATCAGCTCTGTCCCCTCCACCCGGACCATCGCAGAACTACAGGCAGCCACTCTAAGAATCGCCGAGTTGGACATATCAACCAGTAACACAGTAGCGTTAACCAACAGCTCTGTATTTTATCTCCCCACAAGGATTTGTGGTCCTTTACCACAGAGTTACCATGCTTTGCTCTTAAGTAGATCTTCTACCTCAGTAACAAGTCTATTTGTTTTGCCAGGAATCATTGACTCTAATACAGTTGAAAAAATAAAAATTATAGCTTGGACTCCACAGCCCCCCTACATAATCCCCGCAGGCAGCAAAATTGCTCAGCTTATACTTTTCCCGGCAGCCCCCTTGTTCTCACCCCTAATAGCTACACAGAGGAAAGGCGAGTTTAGTTCCACAAGAATACCACAGATTTTCTGGACACAACGTATCACTTCTCAGCATCCCACATGCCAATGCAAAGTGTCTCTAAAAGGCAAGAAGTTAATTTTAACCAAACTTATTAATACCAGCGCAAACATTAGTCATATCTCTCGAAATCAATGGCCTAATGATTGGCCATTAATGCTGGTCCCCCAAATCCTTTCAGAAGTAAGTAAAAACAAACAAAACTATCAGAACCAACACCTAGTGCAAATTACAGAACCTAAAAAAAGAGTAGCTACTGTCAGACCCTTTGTGGTCTCTGTGCCGCTGGTCTTATAGAAAAAAGATGTTTTATCTCAGTAAGAAATTTTTATGCAGTCAAATTTTGCCTGAAAGTCATTGGTGCGCGCGACACCCCCAAACTGACTTTAAAAACCTCTGATCCAGTTTGGGTAAATCAATGGCCCGTGTCATTAAAAAAACTGCGTGTATTACAAAAACTTGTACAAAAACAACTAAAAAAGAGACATATAATCCCATCTAATAGTCCTTAAGATTCACCTGTGTTCGTAATTAAAAAGCGGTCTGAAAAGTAAAGGCTGTTGCATAACTTGAAAAAAATAAATGAAACAATTAAGGGAATGAGGCCCCTACAACCGGAGCTCCCTTCTCCTTCTATAATCCCGAAAAATTAGCATCTAATAATAATTAATTTTAAAAATTGCTTTTTTAATATTCTGCTGCATCCAAAAGATGCACCCAAATTTAACTTTTCTGTGCCAAACATTAATATGCAGGCACCACTTAATCGATATCATTAATTAATACTGCCTCAAAAATTATGAAACAGCTCGACCATATGCCAATAGTATGTAGCAAAAATTTTGAGTCCATTACGAAAAAAAATGCCTGATGTTCTGTTGTATCATTATATAAATAATATCCTCATCTCTGCAAAAACTGTAGTTCGTATAAAAGAAGCAATGCGAGCTGTCTGCCAAGCTGTTACATCAGCGGGCCTGACCATTACTTCTGAAAAGGTTCAAAAAACATCTCCCTAAAAATATTTGAACTAACAAATAAGCATGCATTCTATTTTGGCACAACCCTTACAAATTTCAACTAAAATCAAAACTTTACATGATACACAAAAACTGCTAAGAACAATAAATTGGGTTCGTCCCCTACTTGAAATTTCAGATGCAAATTTAAAACCGTTGTTTACCCTCCTAAAAAAAAAAAAGCCCGACCTTTTATCACCTAGGCATTTAAACAAAAAAGCACAAATTGCGCTTCAAAAAGTAGCTAATACTATCTCTCAAAGACAATCAGCCTCTTGGGCCCCTAAATTACCATTATAGTTAATCGTTCTAAACCCCAACAAGCAACCTCATGCTTTAATATTTCAGTAAAACTCAAAAAAGTAAACTCTTTACTAATCACCAAATAAGTCTTTTTGCCTAATAACATACCCAAAACTATTTCCATACAAAATGAACTTATAGCCATATTGATTATCAAAGCTCGTCAAAAGCTAACCTCCTTGGTTGAAAAAAATTTTGATTATATCTTTTGACCTCTCACTATATTTTATTTAAATTAGTTACTACAAATGTCTAAAAAATTACAAATTGCTTTAACAAATTACCCAAGACAGATATCTATCCATCCACCTAAACACAAATTATTAAGTTCTTCTTTTAACTTACTCCCTAAACCAAAAAGAAGTGAAACTCCTTTACAAACTATAACAATATTCACAAATAATTCTAAAAAAACCATAAATCAGTAATTGTATAAAAAAATTCTAAAACTAGAACCTAGCAATTTGATATTACTGTTGTTGAAAAGTCTCCACAAATAATAGAATTAACCGCTGTAATCAAAGTATTTCAAAAATTCAGTACACCTTTTAATCTAGTTACTAACTCCGCATATATTTCAAATATTGTTCAAAAAGCAAAAAATTCTGTTTTAAAAAATATTAAAATAACACTCTTTTTTTCCTAGCTAAAACTACTAGTTACTCTGTTAAACAAAAAGACGACTCCTTACTTTGTTATACATATTAAGTCACATTCCAACCTCCCAAATTATCTCACTGAAAATAACGCCCAAACTTGCTAACTTTATCAGTACGTTTTACCAAACAAAATAAAGCAAGCAAAGCTGAGTCATACCTTTTTTCATCAAAATACTAGAGCCTTAGTAAGACTTTTTAACTCCAATTCAAACCTCTAGTATCATCGCCACATGTCCTAACTGGCAGCATTACACCCTTCCTAATGTAAACACAAAAATCAACCCAAAAAGTTTACAAAGCCTACAAATTTGGCAAACAAATGTAACACACTTTCCTAAATTCAGCCACTTAAAATTTATGCATGCTTCCATTAACACATATTCAAGTGCTCTGTTTGCCTCAGCTCACACAAAAAAACCAGCAAAGGATGTCTGTCGTCACTTTGCTGCTGCCTTTGCCACACTAAAAATCCCCCAACAAATTAAAACAAACAATAAACCTGCATACATTTCCCATAAAGTTGCAATTTTTTTCTCCTTATGAAATATCACCCACAAAAAGAACATACCACACTCACCCACAGGACAGTCCATTATAGAGTGTGCCCATGGCACCCTCAAACGCCTTCTGGTACAACAAAAGGGGGGAGCTGGAGACACCCGCTAAAAGGCTATGCAAAACCCTATACGTTTTTAATTTCTTAAACTGTTCAATGACAAACTTGAATCCCCCCATGACTAGGCATTTTGCATCATCCACATCGCTTTCCTGCAAGGAAAAACCACCACTACTAATCCGTGACCCAGAATCTGGTAAAATCCTGGGCCCTTACCCCTTGATCACTTGGGGAAGGGGTTTTGCTTGTATCTCCTCAGAAAAAGGACCTCTCTGGATTCCTGCAAAGAATGTGAAGCCTTTCCGAGAACCTCTACCGGCAGCCGACACCACCGAGTCCACAGGAGAACAGAAAGAGGAGGAACCCCACCCGGACTGCAGCTGATGTTCTTTTGTCCTGTCTAGGAAACTGTGAACTTTGTGTCAGTTTTGTGTCAGTATAAAGAGTATGAAAACTAGAGATATTACAGAGTCCTTTTGGTGTAATTCAGGTAAACAGCCATTGAAATTTTAATTATAGCAGGGCACAAAAAAAGGATAGTCCTCATCTCCCTACGCACAAGAAGCAAGTACTGACAAAATCCAAAAATAGCCATATTTGCAAACTGGAATGCAGACAAAACAATTGAGTGCCTTATATTTGACTGATCTTTTAAAAAGGAAATACGCTAAAAGAAATCTTTTTCTCTCCACAACATAGATCAAAACAAACAAGCAAAAAACCATGGGATTGAATCAGATGCTATGCTTATTAGCATTGCTTGCCCATGGTAGCACAGCATGGCCTGTTGATTAACACAAAACGAATGTTTGGGTAACCCTGGCTAATGCAACCAAACAAGAAGCCTTATGCCTAGCTACTGCATCCCCAGAAAATCCATTTTCAGCCTGTTTAGTTGGCTTGCCGTTAGATGGCTGGCCAGTACCAGAAGCTACTAAAAGCATTGTACAGAGCTCAAATCCTGTTAATACATGGGATCAGTGGACTCCTTACCTTCCTATAACATCCTTAGAGCCACAAGAATTAGAACTCCTGGGTTCTGTAAAAATGGATTTTTGTGTCAATTTTGATTACACAGGAAAAAATCAGTCTAAAGCTTGGGATGTTTCTGTCTATCATCCCGTGTATAGGAATCAGACCTCTTGGTGTAATTACACTTCTAGCAGCCCTTCTAAGTCCAGTAACGTCCCCCTGTGGCTGCTGCCGGGAATGTTCCTGGTATGTGGAGATCGGGCCTGAGCAACAATCCCTTCACACATAAAGGGACGTCCCTGTAGTTTGGGAGGACTGACTGTGCTGACACCTAATGCATCCGTGATTTTACAGCACAAGTATCCCCGCAAAATAAGGTGCAGCTTGCATGTATTTGATGAATACTGTGATAATTAACTGTCTTTGTGGTCTGTGACCCAGATGAACTGGGCCTCTTTGCTTTTGCCAGGACTGGCTGCAAAAAAGGCCTTAATTAAATAAGGTAGCCTGCTGGCTGGCAAAACAGACGAATACCACCAGCTCTGCTTTATCAAATTTATTAACAGATGTTGACAGTATAAGGGATGCCAGTTTACAAAACCTAGCCGCTATCGATTTTCTCCTCCTTACTCAAGGCCATGGATGTGAGAATTTCGATGGAATGTGTTGTATGAATCTTTCTAATCACTCAAAATCTATCCATAAAAACATTCAGCTGCTAAAAAATAGTGTGCCTAAACTAAAGGTAAAATCTAAATCTTGGCTAAATAACTTTAGTGGCTGGAAGTTAACATCTTAGCTAAAAGATTTTCTTAGAATAGGAATGCATGTTATGATTTTAATAATGATTATGTTAGTTATGATACCTTGCTTGCTTCAATGTGTGCAAAGATTGATTGATAAAGCTGTTAAAGAAGTGTTTTTGGTTAATACAGATGGGGGAGATGTGGGAATACACAAGTCTGAGAGTAAGACAGATTTAATTAGCATAACTAGTCTGGTGACTAGGATGCCGTGGCAAGGACAAACAGAACTTTGAGCTTATGAGAAGATGGGATTAAACCTGCTTAAAAGAAAAGGTTCAATCAACCCCCTACGATAAAGATGTTGTATAATGCATGAGTTGCTTGTATGATCTTTTAACCTAATTATTGTAGTAGAAATTATTAACCTTACTGAAATGGTATATAAGACTTGGAAAACCTGAGTAAAATGAAATTCTGATCACGAATCAGTCTTCCCGTCTCTCCATCAATCGCTGATAAGAACCCACACAATCATCCTCAGAGTGATTTCTCAGCATAATTGCAAAGCAGGGAAAGAAGGTTTCCCATATTATAGATACTTAAATAAAAAGCAGTGATATATTTTATTCAGCAATTCAGAAAGGAAATAAAACTCTGAAGAAAGTAATGCTCATCCCTGACAGCACAGTTTTGTTTCTTTCTGCAAGAGCAGGAAGGAATAAACAAAACATGAACACTTTTCCTGCAAAATTTGCAATAAAAGGCTCCTTTAGTCAGTGGAGCTGATTCTCCCAGACTATCTTAATTATTCTACTTATCAGAGCAGCACTCAGACTGCCTGTCATCCCAAAAAAATCATCTGGAACATCATGCGCATCCCAGCGTGCACCCATTACACAGCACCCAGATTTACATTGGTTTTGCACAGGTTTTAATTCTCAGCATGTACCATTAAACTTTATATCATTTGTCAAGCTGCCTCTGCAGCTCCAGGAACAGTTAAAGAGCATTTCCATCACCCTGTGCCACAAGGATGAGTTACAAACTTCCTGGGATCAGCACAAAGGGAATAAAAAGCAAGTTAAGCAAGTGCTGTGTAACAATGACTAACCCTAAAACACTATCATGCTTCAAATTATCCTTAAAATAAAAGAGTGGCTCCTGGTCTGGCACTCTCAACAAATACCCTAAAGCAGTCATTATTTCTGTTTTACTGTGAAGGGAACATTGAAATGAAAGAATTGATCTTAAAACTCATTAAAAATTAAGTCTTTTTAATACACTGAATTCCAATACATAAAAAAATTAGAAATTCAAATCTATTTTCCAGTTTTTTTAATATATGATACTACAAAGCAAAATAGCCAACTATTTTGTAGATAATAGGCCCAGAACATATATCACCAAGTAAAAACAGCTGAGAGATCATTATGCAATTGGAGAAATTAATGTGGTAATCAGCAAATTAAATTTCAGAGCTTCAGAAAGTCGTGCAAATCTGAGGCAATAAAACCACAGAGTTGAACACCGTGTGGATTTCCAGACTGGATCTAGACCGAGATCTTCAATATTCTCTTTTTAGATGGAATCTGGTTGCCACAGAGCAAAATGGAACTGAGCAGCAGGATAGGTAGAGTTTTCTATAACTTGTAAAATCCTGAAGATTTTCCAAGGTTTTTGTATTGTCCTTTATGGTCAGAAATGCAAAATGAAACTTTTCCCAGGCACATCTGGTCTACTGAGCTGGAGTCCTGTGTGATAAGTTAATTTTCTGCAGAATGAGCTCTGGTAATACAAAATAAAAGCATATTCAGGTTTTAACTCTATCCTTGTGTAGTGGTTTGAAAGCAAAATGAGTGAGAGGCTCCAAATTAGAAATACAATTTTATGAGAAGAAAAGGGAAAAAAGGTAAAATAAAAAAAAATGCAATAATACAAAAAGACCAGTGACAGAGTCAGAATACAACTTGAGCAGGGTGATGGAAGCAGTCCAGGTGAGGTGGTCTTCCTGAAGCACTGATCCCGTAGAAAGGTCTGGTAGCTCTGGTCCTCTGGGAATCCAGTGGGTAAGGGCTGCCTGTACTGTCCCAAATCCCAGCTTATATCCAGGTGAGAATGCTTGGC
The DNA here is from genome assembly GCF_009819655.1 of Sylvia atricapilla. NCBI lineage: Eukaryota > Metazoa > Chordata > Aves > Passeriformes > Sylviidae > Sylvia > Sylvia atricapilla. Next base: position 15,846,686 of record NC_089173.1, on the reverse strand, counting down.
TCCTCCCCTTGGGCAGAGCATCTCACACTGGGATGATGAGTCATACAGGAGGTCCTTGATGGCCCATTAAAGAGAGAGAGCTCCTGGAGGGAGTTACCTATGAGTCATGCAGCAAGGCATTTGATGGGCCATTAACAGAAGGCACCCCAGAGGGAGGGGGGCCTGGGAAGAAGCCTGCTCCAACAATTGGATTTATCAGTTCATGAAGATGGTGATAGAATACTTTGTGCACATCCTATACTACAACCCAGGACACCTTGTAAGCCCATATTTAGGCTCAACCTGGTAAATAACATCACTTCAGAAGTGAAGCATTAGTAAACTTAGAAAGTCATGTTCCAAGAGATACTCAATTAATTACCTATAACAGCCTTGCTAATTAACTCTTACTTAGGTTCTTGCATATCAATTAAATTAGGGTTAAAAATATATCCTGGAAGAGGGCAGTGTTTCTTAACAGGAGTATTTTACTGCAACATGGCTTCATGCATTGTTTTATATCTTGGGCATGTTGCCAATATTGCATTACCTAAACAACCACTTTATATAGGAACTCTGCATCCTCTCAGGAACTTATGAAATCAGGCTAATTGTTTAATTTTAGGTTCCAAATCAACATTCATTCCAGAGCATTAATCCAGTGGTGAATCTCTGCAATTACCAATTTTGCAAAACTTATGTTTAGTAATTTAAACTGCTGTTAAGTAAGTGCCTTTTTGTATTTTTGCTACATATTTATGTAAGTGCTTAGAAAATTAGGCAATAGCTAAGTGATGCTCAATTCCTCCTTCCGTCAAGCCATCCTTGTTTGATTACAAAACATTATCACCTTCCTTTCACTAAAGATGATGAAAATCCTATTTAGCATCTCCATTTCCCAGGGCATTTATCTGGGCTGAATTTTTTATCTATATCTAGGAGTTGTATTGGGCATGTGTTAAGGGGAGATGATTTCATGGAAATGTGATTTCAACAGTTCTGCACTTTTGCCTTCCACTGAAAAACATAGAGCCAAAGAAAGAAGAAAAGCTAAACCAGTTTTGTCAACTTTTCTAATACAAATGTAGCAAAAGCTGTTTTAAGATGATTTGGTCTCATTATCCAAAAAAGGTTTACATATCAAAATGCTTATGAAAAATCCTGGCAACACCTTTAGATATTAAGGAAATTGGTTGATCTACTTAAAACTTAAATTTATATCTAAGAACACCACACTGTTACTTTTCCTTTTTGCTATCAAGCTGCCATGAAATGTTCTTTGATATTTCACATTTTTGTTCATGGTAGCTCTCTTTCAAGATAAATATGACTTTTTTTTTTTTTTTTCTTGGCTTTTCAGAATTCTTTCAGTATTCCAAGTGGGAAGACGTTAATGTGAATGATTCTGTGCTGCCAAGAACCCACAAAATCTGTGTCAGCACCTCTGTATTTGTTGACTCAGTTCCTCTTGTATATTTATAAGGCAGTTGACAAAGTGCCTCAGATATTCTGATTCCTGTGATTATCCCCCAAAGGACTGCAAAGGTCTCTTTTAATGCTGCCCCAAAAATTTATAGTGGTAAAAGAATTTATACTGCTCTGTCAGTCCATGAATAATCATTTTACTTGTGCCCTCCTGTGAAATCACTGCACATGAAACAGAGTTTGTGAACAGGGACTGCACTGACTTTTAGGGTGGGCTGACCACTCCATGTTGTCTCTTCCAGGATAACTCCTGTTTTCCAGTTTCCTGCTTTTCCTTCAGACCCTTTAGAGTTGACATTTTATATCATTCGGGTATTTTTAAATATTTACTTTATTATCATACAATATCATACTGCTAATTTATCATGTCTGTTCAGTTAGTTGCATGATAGTGTGGAAATCATGCAAGAAAATACAACTTCAGTCCTGAAATCAAGGGTGGAATTTGCATCTTACCCTAAATGACCCCTTTCCCTCTCTTCAGAACTCAGGTGAGCCAACAGATAATGAACAGAACTCCAAAAACTGACTGAAAGTAGCTGATTCATCTACCAAGTTATGAAATATTGTTGGGGTTTGTTGCAAGGTTGTATAATAATTTTCTCATTCATCCTAATAAATTGCCTGCTGATTTTCTCTCCAGGTTTGAAATCCTTTGCTTTGACTTTGTGATACTGATAACCCCTGTCAGAGATTTAAATCCACAATTTCAATAAATAAATTTAAATAAACAGTAACTCCATTAAACTCATCTGTTTTTACAAGACACAGAATTCAAAGAGGAAATACAAAAGCTTATATATTAGTGTATAATAAATCATTATCAGAGGCTGAGTGCAGGATCCTTATGAACCTTCAAAGATAATATAGTTAAACTAAACTCAGTGAGACTGAGTAATTAAGAACATGATTTTATTAAAGCATCTGACAGTAAATGAGTCTTGCCTTGTGTTTTGCTGTTTTGTCCTGACTTTTATGAGAAAGCTGTCATGATACTGACATTGAAAAAGTGGCTGTCATGAGAAATTTGTCATGACACCATCACTGAGAAACCTTTCTCAGACTATGAAACACAGCATGAAAACATGAAGTAGAAGACTGTGACTTTATGCCTGGATCAATCCTAAGAGGAGAACACCTGAGTGCTTTCCAGGTGGCTCATGCAGGGAGGTGTTTGCTGGGCACTCACATGGTAAAGTGGAATGGTGGTGTTCTCCACCAGGGAGAAGTTGAGCACATCCTGCTGCCCTGGCTCCAGCCTGATGTTCATGGTGGAGGCCAGCACGGAGGGGCTGATGGGGTAGCTGGGGTTCCCTGGGGGCTTTCCCTTTTTCCTGGACCTCCGGCCCGTGTCCCATTTGTTGTCCTTCTGCGTTAGAGGCTCCTCCTGGATCATCAGGATCTTGTCGTCACTCAGGTACCGCAGAAGAGAATTCTCAGAGTCAGTGGTTGGAGGGGAAGGAAGGCAGAAAAGAAACATTAGGAAGAGGAAACAAGCAGAGAACCATTTTGGCTGGCCAGAGACCATCACTTGGTCCTGTTAAACTGGAAAAAGTTGCGTGAATGTCCAGAGAATTGTGGGGGCTCTCCCTGAACTCCATTCCACATTTACTAACACCATGGGTGGTGAAAGGGAGCAGACATAGAAAATATTACTGGATTGTATCATGCAGGGAGCATCTCTGGGACCATTCCAGACACCAGGATTGTAATTTCAAGGAATTTGACAGGCTGGAATAATGGTTTTAAGGAGATGTGCAGCATACTTGGGCACAGTTTCAAAATGGGAGCTGGCCAGGCAACAAGTCTGTTACTGTCTGTAACAGTGAAATATGAGCTAAACATACATCAACAGATTTGGAATAAATCAGAAAAGGCTTGTGCCTTAAATGAAATTTTGTTGCCCTGATTTTTCAGCCTTCTGATTTTTTCTTACTTCTACTGGAGTTTTCTCACGCTTGTAACAAAAACAAAGACTGATATTTTATAAACATACATTCCTCTCCAGTGGGAAGGACAAATTGATGGACTTCTGAGTTAACCACTGGGGTCAGAGAGGTGTTACTCTCATCCCCCAATCCTTAACCAAATCCCAAAGACTATATAAGTCAAGATCCCCAAATAAACTGCCCTTCTTTTTCATCTCACATCCTGACAAGTAAGTGTGGTTCTTTTCGTGTCCTCTAGCAACAAAATTTATTTTCTCTTGGAATGGAAGCTTACTGAAAAAGGTAGTTTAAAATCCTGTATTGATCTTCAGGAATATCATTCATCTTTTGTTCACATTTTTAGGAGTCAAGTTGAACAACCCTCAGCTTCCAGAGCATGCCTAAAAGATTCTATAAAAATAGTATTCAAGAATCTTCAACAATTGGTGTCACAATAAATATGGTTGTATATTTGAAGAATATTGTTTTGAATTATATGATTTCTTTTTGCCAGAGGAAATAAAGGAAAAAAGAAACTGTGCAATCACTTTTCTTTCTTGCAAAGTACTGGGATCAATGGAAGTTCATGTGATTAGAACTGCTGGTCTGAACACTGACAGTATAATTACTGATTCCTGTTCCAAATTTTAATTCATATTGATCAAAACATTCTCAAAAGATGCTACCTTACATCTGTAACATCACTTACTTTTTTCTAGAGCTGTGCAGATTGAGATCTGATTGCTTAGAACCTCAAAGACAGATATGTGTTCATTTTTCCTTGATGTTTATGTTTCTTTATACTAGAATTAAATTCCTCCTACTAATACAAATTTTTAATCTTCAGAAATAGAAAAGCACAGACACAGGCTCTTTCATAGTCTCTGTGACACTCAAAAAAAAAAACAAAACAAACCCACCAAAAAAAGATTTTTTTTTCTTGTGACACTCCTTAAGCAACAAAGAAAAAACATCTTGGAGAACAGCAGAGAAAAAAAAATACTCACCTCTGCTTCCCCTCTTGTACATGTTCTGTTCTTTGGACTCTCTTATCCAGCTGTACTCAGTAGGCATCGAAACTGGCCTCAAATCTCCTGGAACCAAGGCAAGGAAAACTAATATAATTTTTGAAGCCTAAGAATGTAGGGTCAGTAATGTCCATAAATTCCAGGTGTGACCTGGACAACCCCTCAGAGCAGTCCATTATTCAAGCTGGGGCCTTCAGGATCAGTGAAACATCCCAGAGCCTCCTCTTTATCACTCTGACCTCAAGGGAAGCACCACCAACTTTGGTGAAACTCCTTGTAAATGTAAAGCAGATTACAAATTTGTTTGAAAACTCCGCTCTGTAAAAACTTGCTCACTCATTAAACAGGTGTTGGGAATAAAGACAAACAGGTTTTAAGTGGATGAAAATGCTGTAGGAAAAGTAGAGAGAGAATTAATACAGATACAACAACACAAATCTGTCAGGGAAACATAAACCCCTCAACCCGAGAAATCACATGGTGAGAAATGAGGGAATCTCATTTCAAGGAACGTTAATTTCCACTAGCTCAGAAGGAAAACCTGGAGCAGTTTGGTGACAACAACCAGCAAAGAAGATTCAGCCATTGGGGTTTTAATCAATGGGATTTCATAGCACTGTGGCAGAGAGATCCTGATGTGCCTAAGCTATTTTATATTTGAGCATCAGAACAGAGATGTCAGGGCACCAAACCAGAAACAGCCCCAGATCTCCTGAAAAATTGGAGGGGTGATATTTGGAGTACTGAGATTTTCCCATATTACACTTTTGTGCACACCATGAAATTTAGTATATAAATAATCCTATAGAAAAATACATAGTTGTATTGTCTGCCTCACAGCTGAGATGACCTTTAACTACAAATGTAGGTTTCAACTCCTAATCCTTAGAAGAACAATATCAATTAAGAAAAAAACCTCAAAAAATAAATAAAAAAAATCAATAATATAAAAATAGAGAAACAAGATTACATATTAAAAAAATAGGAAGGTACATAACAAATAAAGATCATCATAACCAAACTGAGCAGTTTTTCTGTAAAGAAATAAAAGATCTGAAGCTCTGAAATTATTTATACACAAATACTGACACCACAGCACAACAGACATCAAAAATAGAAATTCAGGACAGGAATCACACAAGGCAAAGGAACGAGTGATTTTGTAAACTGCTCATTTCACTTCCAAGTCCTTTTCCAATGAAAAGTAACCTATACATTGTTTTGACATTGCAGCTTGGATATTTTTCTGAGGAGCAAAAAACTGTTGCATACAAGGATACCAGAATAAAGTGAAAGAAAAAAAAATTATTTATGATGTTTTTGCCTCTAACACATAAATGGAAGAGGTTTGATATGCATTGCCACAAGAGCTCTTTAGACCAGAGCATTTTAGAGTCAGAAAAATAACAGAGTATAATGTTAAGTAAAACAAAAAAATGCACTGCAGCATTGTTAAAATCAAGCTTAATTTTCCCAAATACGTTGGAAAAAAATAGACTTTTCATTTACCTTCTTGGATTTTGCATGTACTATCAATACCCATCACCTGCCTGAGTATCCATCCACCTACCAACTGCACAGCAGACTTATTTCTAATAATGGCTGGAATCCTGGTAAGTCCAAGGCTGGAATTTTGGAGAAGTAGTTTGTGTCAGCCCAAGCAATAATGAAAGTGGCCGCTTGGCCATGAAAGGCTTCAGAAGTTTTATTTTCATTTCTTTGCCCATGGCTCTGTCATTTCAGCATCAGTTTATTGGAGCTGCCTATCATAAATCCTGTCTTTTTACTGAAAGACACATTGTCACTTTGATGATTGATGCCACCTTTCAGTTCAGAAAGTACAAAACCTTCCACTACAGTAGAACATAATTTGCGTGTCTGTTAATTAACAGATTAATTAAATCTGTAGTTTAAAAAAAATCTGGTTTAGTAGCCATTATTTAGAGAAAGGCGTGTTTCAGAGACTTTAAAACCAAATTCTTTCTGGATTTCAATCAGAATTGTCCATCATAGACAAAAAAAAAAAAGAAAAAAAAAAAAAAAATCTTGTGTACTCCTGGGATCAGGCAGAGAGACCAATATTTTAAGTCACCATGTAGCAAGAATTTATAAAAGCAGGCCAAATAAACCCATCTGGCTCCAATTTTAATTACAGTTAATATTTATCTTTAGCTCTCATTCTAATTTTGTTTTAAAATGATGTCACTTCACAATGAGAATAAGAGTGAACATTATTGCTCTTGAGATGGACTCCTATTTTTCAGCATCACAGCTCTTTCAAGCATCAAGCAGATGACTGAAGCAGTTACTAAAAATATCCTGTCCATAACAAAGGTTTATTAAGATCTCCTACTCTGAAAAGGTCTTGTGTGCATATACATGCCACCAAGTCCATATTACTTGCCATTTTACCAGAAATCCAGCTGCAATCAGCAAATTACAACAACAGGAGGGAAGTTTTGTGCAACTGATAAACACAAGATAAATACTAAGAACAGGAGACAGAAAAACTACATTTAAGAACATCCCTGGTAGCAAACCCCACACCAGTCTAAGCAGCAGTAGAATCAGTGACTGCAGTGGTTTAAGAGTTTTCTTTTTTTCCCCAACTGTGTCAGAGTTGAGACAGCCACTGCACTCAAAATGCTTCATTAAAAACTTCAGAGGGCTTCAAGCATGAGCACCTTGTTATCTAGACATCTTTCATACCTTTTCTATGTAGCAATCCTATGGGCAGCTCCCCACAGCTCTTTCTCTCCTCTCTTCCTTCTGCAGTTCCAGCTCGCTGCTTCCTGTCCCTAAGCACAGCTACCTAACCTTGTCTGTCCCTCACACAGTGACTTACCTTACCTGTCCTTTTCCCAACTTCCTGTCCCTTCCTCCTCATAGCAAGGCCACCAAACACCAACTGACTCTACCAACTAACTTTTTTATCACACCCAGCTGTGAGGGCAAGGCTGTTCCCACTCTTTGGTAATTAACACAGCTGCAATATATCGGAGGCAGGATTGCTTTTAGCTCTGTCTACCCACATCACTGTGCTCGCTTTCAGCTGCTCTTGGATCTTCACCAGAACCACTCTTGGGATTCTCTCCACTGAACTGCAGAAGGATTTTAGTAGCTGTGTTCTTCACAGACATATTTTCCTTTACTGCTCTGAGCTTCTGAGAGGTTTTCCCTTTCCTAAATTTCTAAGACAAAAACTTAGGAAGTTGTTGGGGCTTTTCAACAAAATGAGAGAAAAAAAGGTTTCAGATTAGGTGAATAAAGTACTTATGGATGCCTTGCCATATATGAATGAATATGTACACATCTCTCAAAAGATACCAGCTACCCATAGAGAACACTATGGTCATTGCTTTCTCTGAGGCTCAGAAATAATGCCATATTCAAAATCGGACATAATTCCAGTTTACAAAAGAAATCTCCTATATGGAATCTGTAAGCTTCACAAAACTGTCCTACTGCCTTGAAAATAAAGCCACTGAAAATACATAGACCATGCACTGCTGTATTTCAGCAGTATTTTTCTCAAATTCATTAAACACCAAGCAATTCAGTTTAAACAGAGAAGCAAAAAAATATATCAGTTAATTTTCAACAACACCTTTTATATGAATCCATATATGCAAGCACCTGTGATTGTACACCTGTACACTCAGTAGGGATTTATATACACACAAAATTTCTATAGAAAACCAGAGTTAATTATTGCTTTAATAACATTTTATATGCTATTAAATAAGCAGTCCCCATCCTAAGATTTTGAAACACAGTTCAAGCACTAATGAGTGCATTATAAGATGCTGAATTTTGGAGGGCCTACCATCTTACATGCACTTTGATACCATGAGGCAGTCCCTTCACTGAAGTTTAACAGCCCAGAAAATTGCAAGTGGAATAGTCTGCAGGAGTTTGGGAGAGGAAATTGAGTAAATCAAGACGCTGGCTATCCAAATAATATGAATTTAATTATCATTCAACGTTCCAGCATGAGCTGCAAAATAACAGTATAAATAACTTCCTCCTGACCAGGAATGTTAGTGTGCAATTTTTCTAATTATTCCTTCATAAGTAAACTTCTGTTTATTGTTCAGAGCCAACAGGTCATGGTCTGAAAAAGAATGACAGATTTTTGGGGGGTTTGCAGAGTTAACAGCACAGTTTGTAAATGTGGCCAGTTAGAAGAAGGTTGAGGAAATCCAGCCTACCATGAGTGGGTTTTTTTTCCCTTCTCCTTACGCCTGTGGCTCTGCTCCTCTCGTACTCAGAGCCCCCTGAGTGCCCTTCCCCTTCAATCAGGGTGTAGTACTTCCCACTCTTGTGCTCCAGGAAATAGTTTGGAGACTCAGAGCCTTTCATCCCAGACTTTCCAAATTTGCTGATGTCATCACAAGACATTATTCCAATTTCATCCCTAAAAACAGAAGATGATGGGGAAATGAACCATTTAAGGTAAACTTCCAGCATGCAACTGCCTCCCCCAAACACTACAAATAAAAAGTCTTGCAATTGAAATGCTGTGTGGGAGAACTTTATAAGTGAGGCAATTCAACAAATGTAAATTAACAAAACCATCATTCGATGCCACTTTAATTGTGAGATAAACATTCAGGCATTTTCTAAGATCTGAAGGAGAACATAAGGAATTGTTTTAATATGAGCAGACAAGGGTTTCCCTTGCAGAAACGTTGGAGAATAAGATAGAAGTAGACACATAAAAGTAAATCAAACTAATTGATTTAAATACTTCTTTAAATACTTTCTTGATTTAGGACTAAACCCAGGCTTTTCTCAGCTACGTAATAGTTAAGTCACTTAAAACAATGATTTTAGCTCTTAATTTTATTAATTTTTTAGCTTGATGGTGAGGCTGTTCATTTTGGTTTTGCTTTATTAATCTAATGACATCAAAGTGTAAAATTTTCTTTTTCAAAACCTTAAATCCCTTAGGACATAAATACCTGGGGCCATAAAGTCCTGACATAGGGGAGAGAATGAAAAAATCCTGGAGTGCAGAGTTGTCCATTTTTGAGGACATGCCCATCGTACTCGTTGGGGTTGTAGAGCTGCTTGTGGGGCTGGTTGGAATCACAGGCTGTAAAAAAACGAAAAGGCACATGAAGAATAAATTAATGCTTCCTGTGCTACAAGAAACAACAAAATTTTAGGAATTTTGACCTCTTTTTTGGATTAGCCATTTTTTGAATTTCTGAAGTTTCTTCCAAAAAGGTGTCTAGTGAAACTCTAGACTTCGAGACTAGTTATGAAAGAAACTGATAAACAACCATTAATTTAAATGCCATCTCAATTGATGATGTTTTACACCACAACAACACAGACTCCGACTTCAGAAGGCTGAAAATGATTCCTTTATTTTTGGGATCTGTCTCCCTTATACACTATTCTACACAGACCAATTTGATTGGTGACAAGAAGACAAGCCTCTTCAATCACATTGGTCAGACCAGAGTGACATCAAGAAGTCCCTCCTAGGAAAAGGAATGTAAGCAAAGTTACAAAAACATTGTTCCTGTTTACAGAAAATTCCCTGGGAAAAGAATTTCAGAAAACCAAAACATCTCAGGCATGAACCAGGGCTACACTCAAGGGAAAATCTGGGACTCAATCAAAATATGATCTTTAATCAATGCAGAAAATCAATTATCTGAGGAGAAAGGACACTGTATTAAATGCCATTAATACAGAAGTTAATTACAGAACTCTGGAATGCTTGTACTGAACGAAATGATCATGTTGGTTTCAGTGGAAGATTTATTGTTAGCAAGGACAGAATATCTTGATTTTTTTAAAAAAGCAGAATTCGTTGTCCTTTGGCTTTATAGCCATAGTGATACAAATACGTGTTCTATGGTAAATAGCAAAGATATAAAAATTAACCTGAACAATAAATAAATATATTTTAAGATTTTTACTTTATAAACTTTTACATGACGTTGAACAAAATTTTTTGATTCAGATGTCATAGAGAAGCTCAAGTCAATGGCCTGCAAGGACTAGAAGGATGATAACCAAATATGATGTGCAGGATACAGAGATATAAACAAAGAATATTTTTCAACCAAGGTTCAGGCTGTGTTGATACTCAAGAAATAGAAAATATTTTTATTTATAAAAGCTATGCTTAAATAGAAACAACCAGTTTTCCACAGGTGGAAGGAAAACCCAGTGACTGAAAATTTGGATGAAAGCTATAAACATCAGTCTTATTCTAAATAAAAGATTTTCTGTCCTTTAGAGGTAAACACTGAAATGTTTTTTATGTAGTTCAAAAAGTAAAAGCAGTCATAAATACCAAAAAATGATGTTTTTTCATAAGAATGTCTGTCTGCAAATGGGTCAAAATCGTATTAGTTCTCTATGCTTATTGTTAAACTAAATAATAAATGGTGTAATTGTTCTGGATCAAGTAATTGTGACAGGAAGGATTATTCCAATTTGAAAAGTTCTCCAAATAAAAAGAAAAAATATGATAAATGTTGTATTTTATTTGAATGAAGTTGTTGTGTGCAGAGTACTATTTGCCATTACAAATGAAAAGAAAAACCCCATTTTGTCCTGAGTGGGAAAATAAATAGAGAGTTTAAAAATTCAAATAATCTTCTACTATCACATAATGTCAGCCAGAAACAAAAGGGGAAAATGGTGTCAAAAATCTCACTGAAAGATAGTGGAGCACAGAACTGGCAAATGAAAACTCTGCTGTTGTTAATTGAGCATCAAGGGAAACCCTCTAAAGCAAAAGAATACTACAAGGCCAAGTAATAGATTTTATAAGGCCTCACAGATTCTGTATCATCAATAATTCATAAATTACCTATGTGGTATAATTTTAAACTTAATTATTGTAGAAAACATATTAATAACCTCTATAAGCGCCTTAAGCAACAATAGAAAACACGACAACTTTTAAATAAAACTTCCTGCTGTGCACCAGCCTGAGGTAACAAATATGATTTCAGGTTCTTAAATCCTATTTCCTTTTTGCCTTCCCTAATTATGTACTGCTTTTGTTTTGTTGTTTTGGTTTTTTGGTTGTTTTTTTTTACCAGCACTAAATCAGAATGGAAAAATTGCTCCACATGTGGACACATAAATAGATATATGGGGTGCACCATGAAAATAGCACATGCAGAGAAATATGTATGGATCTGGACCTTGAACACACCATGAAAGACAACACACCCATATTATACCTTTTTAGTGACAGTCTGACTTTTGATGAACTGTTTCTCTCTTAATCTGCTTTCACTGAGGTATTTTCCTGCAGCTTGTTGCTGTTTGGGCATTCCCTATCCTGCTTTTGTCTGCGTGGAAACCCTCCTGTCTGTCCTGTGTTCTCTGCTTATCCCCAAATCCTGTTCTGCGAGAGCAAATTCAATCCGTGAGCAGTAGAAAACTCCAGAACAACAAACAAACCAACCCAGAAATTCTTCTACCAATCCAACACGTGGAACTGCTCTAGAGTTTAAAAACTGCCAAAGTCAACAAAAGGTCAGGACACTGCAGCTAACAGGAGAGGGAAGTGAGCTCACTGCTTCCAGCAGCAACAAGCTGTTGTGTCAGCTGTCCAGGAAGCACAGGCTTTAGTGGCATCTTGAAATTTAATCAGGCTGCTTCCAAGTCATTACTGACAATAATAAATAATACCGGATCCAGGTGAGACCTGCAGGAAACAGGCAAACTCAAAACCTGCGTCCTGAAACGGATCCAGGTCTGAACACTTGAGCTTGTCTCTGTGGCAGGAAGAATAAAAGATCTAAAATTGGTTTTCCACACCTCATAACAGAATATACTCTTAAGAAGTAACACTGGCAGGGCTGATTTGTTTTCCAAAGTGGTTTATATTTTTATTTAAATTATTATTTTTTAAAAATTATTTTTATTAAATCTCTCACCCTCTGATACAGAAGAAATACACTGCAGGAAGGAGACACTTCAAGCGTATGCTTTGCTCCTCAGGGGCTCATCAGGAGAGGAGACATACCAAAACCAGACCTGATGATAATTTCACAAGAGCAGATTGGTGCACTTTCACTTTTCTGGCTACCACGACAAAGGCTGGCATTTTTAATGGCACATCCTGTGCCATACTTGCAGTTTATACAGCACACACTGTTCACTCTGACACAGCCTCCAGAGCCAGTGCTGCCTGTGAATTATGACTCTTTAATGTACAAATATAAAGAGAGGATCTCTATGGAAGCCCTGTGCAATTGCAATTTCCATTTGGTTGCCCCTGGAGGCTCCATCTGAAGTTCCCAAGTAGATACATGAGCATCTTGCCAGAACAAAGGATGTTATTCCTGCAGCATTATGATAGAAAAATCCCCTTTGGGTGTCACAGGGCCACATTCCTCTCCCCCAGGGGCAGTCACAGAGAAAGAAAGGTGGCCCTAAATCCCACTGTCAGCATTCCTGGGCTGCAGGAATTACTTAAGGAGTTTTCCTTAAGTGAAGCCACTGTGTAGGCACTCTGAGAAATGAAAGATTTAGAAAATTCCAGGCAGGGAGGAAATCTGCCTGGATAAACGTGAAGGGTTTTGTTTCATTATTTAAAAACCATTCAGAAACTCCTTCATGTATCATGTGAACCAAACAAAATAGCTCTGAGAAGCTTCCACATTATGGAAGTGCATCAACTTCTTACAGGATGTTAAATGGCATTAAAGACAACCATCAGTAGTTACTGACTTACTGGCAAATCTTTCCTTTAAAAATGATATTTTGAGTTCAGTGTTTCAGCCAGTTTTTACTGCTGTAGAAAGGAGCAGCTGTGATGTTCACAGCTTCTTTTTTTTTTTTTTTTTTTTTTTTTAATCAGCAGGTTTTCAAGGAATGAGTACACAGAAAATACCAGAGGTTCTATTATCCCTGCTACCAAAAATTCCAACTGCATGAGAGGTGTGCAACAGAAGCAGAGTTCTCCTGGAATTTAATGGATCTGACATACTAGATTACAAACAAGTAGTTGACTGACTGAAATAATGGAAACAGGGAGGCACTGCTGCCTCTGCCAGGCAGAGCAGCCACTGAACCTTGCTCCTCATAAAACTATCTGTAAATGTTCTTTCCTTGTCTGAGTTCCTGAGGCTCTCAAAGTCAACAAAATATGAAGAAACAATCTGATCATTGCCACACTTATTTATTTCAGCACTCTGCTCCAGAGGAGTTTGGGACAGGCTCCTGTTCCTTTCACTGGAAGGTAAAATTCCAGTGTTTTCTCTTGAACAAAGGATTTACCATGACATTGCATCATTGCAGCAGACACTTTACCTGCAGTGCCAGAGGCTTCCACCTCACATTCTTCAGAAGGGCAGAAGCAGAAACCAGGGTATTCTGAGGACGTTTTCTCAAGGTTAAAATCACTCCATTTGGGTCTTCCCACAGTGCATTTACTAGGTTCTTTAACTGCCAGCCAACCTAAGGAAAAAGTCCATAACTGAAGTTGGAAAGCTTTCCATTTAACTTGAAATGTGAAGGAAATGTTCTGTTAACCAACAAGGTCTATTACAACCTGCTTCTTGCAAACATAAACAGATTTTATAAACTCTGTGGGACTGAAATCATGCTGCTGCAGCTGGATTTTTATTTTTTTTTCTTTAGCCATGTTCCTGAACAAAATAAGGCAGAAGTGAACACAGTTATCCTTTCAATAACTTGTGAGATCATTGAATATTTTAAATAAGAAGATGAGGTCTAGAAGTCATGAAATCATTTCAAGCTGGGTTCTGAGTTGCAACAGTGAGTGCTGAGGAGAAAGCCAGACTGTGCTGGAACAACATATGTAGCACGTATGTAAGAGCTGTAAGACCCTGACTGGAGATAAACGATCATTTATTGGTTTATCTGTACAGCCTCTGGACACAGCTGAGTCTCCAAGTTACTGTAAATTGCAAACAGAGCCATAAAAAAAGGACATCACTGTTACTGTAAGGATGTGCCACTCAGAAAAAAACTTCTTAGAGACATTTCTTAATAATCTTGATAATTTAAATAGAAATTTACCATGAATTATGAAGTTATTTTTCGGGCTTTTCTCTTTCCTCTACCTTTTCTGTCCCAGTCAGAACAGACTCTTAGAGGAGTAGTACATGGCCATGGTAAAGACTTGCCATAAGTGTTGTGACTGCCACAAATCTGAGAAGACCTGCACTGAACAGAAATTGGAATGATGTGTCCATACAGCAATTCCCAGATACAACCTTCCCAAGGCAACTGCATCAGCCGTGAAATGAACTTGTGAGAATGAAAAGCTTAGTGTATCCCAGAACAGGAACAGCACCCATATATGCACGCAATAAATATTTTTATACTGGCCATGTTTGACTTGTCAGAGTTCACTATTAACATTTTAATCATAATTTCTCTTCTGACCAAAGTGTGAATTCCCACTGCTAGTAAAACCCAGAAAAATAAATTATTTAGGTGCTCAGACACAGAGCAGTCTATGTTCATCCCCTTGTTATATCAGGTGGAGTTTATAATGACTTCCTCTTAGAGGAAGATAATATCTGATTACACAAAAAGGTGAAGGGAAAATAATAGAAGAAAATCTCCAAGAGATTTGAACTAAAATCCTCTTCTAAGGGCTGAAGAGAATTTAGGATACTGACTGTAAAGTTCCAAGCTGCCTCCACAGTGGGCCAAATCCAGGATCCCACTGTGAACGTCCACCTGGGACAGAACTGCAAGATGCGTCAGAATTCAAAAAAGGATTTTAAAAGCTTTTAAAAGTTCTGTTCTATTGTTAGTGCTGCTGTTCTATTGAAAACTTTCTAAAAATGTACTGGCCATGATAGTATAGGGTTAAAATTAAAAATAATTTCTGCTGATGCAAAGCTGGAGACTAGAACCTCAGCTTCACTGCAACCAGGATGTTGCTTTCATGCTATTGTTTTAACCAAATCAAGTATAACTTTGCCTGGGTAATCAGGGGAGAAGAGAACGATTTGTACTTAGATACATAAGCCTTTGTAGAGAAAGCTATTCTCTACTAGGTCAGGTGGAACTGTACCAAATCATCATATGATAGATGATATAACTGTAATGATTGGTGGTAGCTGAATATGATTATTACCTTAAACCAGAATCATGAGAATCACAAGGAAAGATATTTACCAAAATTCATGCTTGGGTGTATACAAAACAACGATGGGGGCTTAATGATTAACACAGAGTTGTATAACGAAAGGGTATAAGACTCTATACTTTTTGAGCCCTCGTTGGAGTTGGATTTGGGTTTGTACCCCGACTCCCAGAGCTCTTCAATAAAGCACCGCATATAATCATTCTGTGATTATGTGTTTCCTATGCTAATATTTTGGTGACCCAGATGGGACCCTGTGAGCGCTGCTGAGGACCTCCCTTCCCGATCACACTCCAGCCGGCACCGAGGGATTCTCGGGGAGCCCATGGAGGCGGGACCCCCCGCCACTCACAACGTCCCCTGGAGAAGAGGTAAGGTGCTTTATTCTGGTCTGGTCTGGTGCCTGCCTGTCAGACGTGGCGAAAGTTGCGCGTGGTTGGGCTAAGGAATTCCTGGTATTGCCTAGGCGCCGTCCGTTAGACAGGGCGAAAGCCCTGAAGGTTCGGCATCAGTGGAGTTATGTACTGTAACATATGGAGAAGCTAAAAGGGTTAAAAGGGGGAGGTTATGGGTGGCAATGCTCCCATACCCGCTTCTCCTTTGGGGTACTTATTAGCACATTGGAAACAGGGCAATTTTGGGCAAGAGTTACGTAAACCTAAGTTGATTAATTATTGTAACACTTGGTGGCCAAAATATCTCTTGCAGAATGGGAAAACCTGGCTGGAAAACGGGTAATTGCAATCAAACATGATTTCACAGTTATTGATGTATTGTGAAGTTCCATATGGTGATTTGTTTTATTTACAGAAAAAGCCAGAGTGGCTGGCTGAGTGTGGGTTAAAAACAATGATCCTTGAAAACAATCAGTGCCTGGCTTGTGTCCAAGATAAGTGTAGTGTGGAACACTTGGTTTTGAGTGCAGGTTTGAGGAAGGGGGAGGGAGATGATTTAGAAGCTGATTTGTTGGTGGGACCCACAGTTCCCACCAGTGCCCCCCTCGGCATTGAGTTCCACTCCACTCGGTCTCACCCCACCTGATTCTCTTACCTCTCCCCGCTTACGCCTACCCAATATGCTTCTCCTCAGAGCTATCCCCTTCCCCCGCCAACGCCTGCTCCTGTCCCCCTGAACCCTCTTCTGTTGTCTTCACCTGCTCCTTCCTTCCCTGGGAAATGACCAAGATTTAGCTGTGATACAGAGACATGGGGTGCAGAAGGAGCAGATAGTAGTGAGAGTGATGAAGATAAACCAGTAACCCCAGTATCTCATTGGACCCAGTCAAAATTGGCCCCTGCCTGGCCTAAGGCAGGAGGGGCAAGAGTAAAGAAATTTGGACAAACTACTTGAGGTGGCTTAAAGTTAATAACAATAGAGAAAAAGCGGCTGCTAAGAAACAGGGACAGAGTCTTCTGGCAGTTTTACAAGGACAAGGGTGAGGATGTAGTAGAACTGGTCGGGGCGGTAATAGAAGTGGTTTTGGCAGAAGCCATGAAAAACTAATAATAAATCAATGCTCTTATTGGAAAGTCATTAGAAAAGAGAGTGCCCAAACTGCTTTAGCCAGAATGGTCTTATGTGAAGGAAAGCCAGGATCAAAGGAGCCCACGGTGACTTTGTGCTTAGAAGGAAAGAAGGTTACCCTTCCTACATACACATTCTGTATTGAACTATATGGAAGGGCAAATTGGGAATAAGTTGACTGTAATTACTGGAGCCACAGAGAGGGAAGAAACATGGCCCTTTCTGCAACCCCTAGATTTGAGCTTTGGGAATAATGTTTTAACACATGAATTCTTGTATTTGCCTGAGTGCCCAACTCCGCTCTTAGGGCGTGATTTATGGGTGGCACGTGAGGCAGTAATTACTTTTGAGAATGGTGAACTTGTAATGAGGATACCTGAGTCCAAAACAGGGAAGATTTTAATGATAAAAGAAAAACCAATTCCTAATATTCCTAAGGAAGTAGAAGATGCAGTAAATCCCTCCGTATGGGAAATGGATGTACCTGGAAAATCTAAATTGGCACAGCCAGTACATGTAGAATTGAAAGAAGGGGGAAATGCTGTACGGATCAAACAGTATCCTATAAAACAGAAGCAAGGCAGGGAATGGCAAAGACCATTGATAAATTCTTAAAGTATCAAATTGTAGAAGAATGTGAATCAGAATACAATACTTCAATTTTCTCAGTAAAGAAGCCCAATGGTGAGTATAGACTCATACAGGATTTGAGGGGCATAAGTGAGATAACCAAAGATATTTATCCAGTGGTTGCCAATCCTTATATATACATTGTTAGCATCCGTAAAGGAGATATATAAATGGTTTACTGTAATTGATTTAAAAGATGCCTTTTCTGCATACCCCTTGACCAAGATAGTAGGAACCTATTTGCCTTTGAGTGGGAACATCCTGGAAGTGGAAGAAAGACCCAGCTCACCTGGACTCGACTACTGATGGGAGTCAGCTGGCAAAGGAGCTGGAAATCTGGACTAAAGAAAGACAGGTACCAAGAGACCAATAGCTATTGCTCCAATATGTGGATGATATTTTGATTACGACTGAAGAAGAAGCAACCTGCATAAAGGTAACAACTGAGATTTTAAATTCCTTGGGAATGGGAGGATATAAGGTGTCCAAAGAAAAAGCCCAAATTGCCCAACAGACTGTTATCTACCTGGGATGTGAAATCTCCCAAGGGCAAAGAAGGCTGGGTACTAATCATGTTCAAGCTATTTGTGATATTCCAGAGTCCCAGAATGTACATGAGCTGCGAATTTTCCTTGGAATGATCAGGTGGTGTCACCTGTGGATCATGGACTATGGACTGATTGTGAAACCCTTATATGAGGCCCAGAAGACGGAGCCGCTCATCTGGGGCAAACCACAAAGGGAGGCCTTCCAGAAATTAAAGGAAGCATTGACGACTGCTCCTGCATTAGGGTTACCTGATTTGTCTAAAGACTTTCAGCTGTACGTACATGAAAGGCAGTGCCTGGCACTGGGAGTCCTGACCCAATGACTGGGAAGCTGGAAAAGGCCAGTGGGTTACTTTTCCAAACAACTTGCACAACGTAAGTGCTAAGTGGCCCTCATGTCTGCAGGCAGTGGCAGCTACTGTGCTACTGATACAAGAAGCCAGGAAGTTCACGATGGGAAGACACATTGATGTCTACGTGCCACACATGGTAACCATCGTCCTGGAGCAGAAAGGAGGCCACTGGCTCTCTCCAAGTCAGATGATGGAATTCCAGGTAACCCTGACTGAGCAGGATGATGTGACACTAAAAACAACTAACCTATTGAATCCAGCCTCGTTTCTAGGTACTACAGCTGAGGAGGGTCCACTGGGACATGACTGCATAGAGGTAATAGAGTACACCTATTCAGCAAGAGCAGACCTGAAAGATACTCCTCTGGAGCAACCAGAATGGGAACTCTTCATGGATGGAAGCAGCTTTGTGGAAAATGGAATGAGATACGCTGGATATGCAGTAACCACAATTAACACAGTAGTGGAAGCAAAAGCATTACCACCAAATACATCTGCCCAGAGGGCAGAACTGGTTGCATTAACTAGAGCACTAGAATTGAGTAAGAGGAAAACAGTTAATATATGGACTGACTCAAAATATGCCTTTGGAGTAGTGTATGTACACAGAGCATTATGGAAGGAAAGAGGACTACTGTCCTCCCAAGGGACACATATTAAACATCAAGATGCAGTCCTACAACTGATAAATGCAGTACAAAAACCTGAACAAGTAGCAATCATGCACTGCAAGGCACATCAGTCAGGTAACTCAAAAATTTGTGAGGGGAATCGAAAAGCAGATTGGACAGCCCGTCAAGTGGCATGGGAAGTGCAGAAAACAATGGCATTGATACCGTCAAAATTTAATGTCTTTCAACTTAATTTACCTCCTAAGCCAAAATACACAGTTGAAGATGACAGACTGGCACATCTGCTGAAGGCACAGAAGAACGCAGGAAGGTGGTATGTAACCACACAAGGGCAAATAGTGGTACCCCCCTTGGTAACGAGAGAAATTTTACAAATAAGCCATAATGAGTGTCATTGGGGTGCAGAGGCATTAGTAAAATTGTTGAAGCAACACCTAATCTCGGTACAGATGCAAATAATGGCAAAATCAGTAATGTCAAAATGTGAGATTTGCTTAAAGAACAATCCAGTGGCCAGATGACAGACACAGCTAGGAAGAATTCAGGTAGGAATAGAACCAGGAGACTATTGGCAGGTAGATTTTGTAGAAGTACCCAAAGTTGGGGATATAAGTATCTGATAGTAGGGGTTGACACATTTTCTGGATGGCCAGAAGCCCTTCCCTGTTGCACAAATCAAGCAAAAGAAACAGTTAAGTGGTTACTACAGGAGATTATTCCCAGGTTTGGGGTGCCCATAGGGGTATCATCAGATAGAGGCCCACATTTTGTAGCCACAGTGGTACTGGAGGTGACTAGATTATTGGGAATATCCTGGAACCTCCATACCCCATGGAGACCCCAGTAAAGTGTACAAATAGAGAGGATGAACCAGACACTGAAAAGGCAGCTTAGTAAAATATGTCATGAAGCCAAATTGCAATGGCCACAGGCATTACCAATAGCATTGCTGAGGATTCAGATAAAGCCCAGGAGTGGAATGTCAGTTAGTCCCTATGAGATATTGTATGGTAAACCATATAAATCTCCAGACCCCAATCCAAATGTACATGTTACAGGGAAACAGGATGTGTATAATTATGTTCTGTCTCTTGGGAAAACTTTAGCACAGCTCCGGTGCACCCTTCTGTGGAACAGACCACTGAGTCTTGAGAATCCAGTCCATGATATCAAACCGGGAGACGAGGTGTACATCAAAACCTGGGATGAAGAACCATTAAAAGAGAGGTGGACTGGTCCCCATCAAGTACTGCTAACCACCTTTATGGCTGTCAAAGTAGTTGGAGTGGAACCCTGGATACACTACACACGAGGGAAGAAGGTCCTTCGTGGAGTTCAGTCGTGAGCTGTGCAAGCTGTAGGACCAACAAAGCTGAAGATAAAACATCTGTAACTGTTTTAAATGGTATCAGTAACCATGCTCATGCTCATCTTGTGGTTAATGTTAACTTTATGGATTCTAATGTCACCAGTAGGGATCACTGTTGCTTTGGGATATGGAATGCAAAAGGGTCAACCAATCGCTCTTCATTCTAAAATGGAGAGAGAGATACAAACAGGAAAACAGGTAATGGAAGTCCCTAATGCAATTCAGGCTAAAAATGTGATGATTGGATTAGTCAAAGACTTTGCCAAAATGCAAAATATCAGTAGAATGACAGCCTGTCTGCCAATACCAAAAGCAGCAGGAGACCCAATAAGTTGAGGGATCATAACATCAAAATTACCTGATACAAAAGAGAACAAAACAATTAAATGTAAACAGGTACCAGAATCAAGGGTTGTGGTCAAAGAGTTTTGGAAGATAACAGAAAGTGCCTACATGAAACACATGAGGAAACAGGACTGTATTTTAACTCAGGGAAAAGTAGGACAAATCAGAGTGGTGGGTTAAAGATCAAGACCTTGCCAAATGGGAATGCTGGTTACCATACTATCAAAAGATTAAAGAAAATGCTACAGAGAGCACAGTGGTGTAGAAGTGTGAAGAAAAGAATTGGAGAGGATTGGAACCCTGGGACAGTGCATGGTCTGTGAGTATACTCCAGAAATTCCAATATATGGCAAGCACTCCTTGGTGCATTAAATGGAAAGGCCCTGAGAATGATACAGATTCAGCAGCAATAAACACTGGAACTACTAGCAAAAAGGAAACAGATAAAGTAAGTTGGTGAGCATGTAGTAAGATCTATGATTGCACTTCTGACAGTCTGGAGATAAAACAATGGTCACCGTTGGCAGTAGCCTTATGAATTGGTTGTGCTTGCAGGGGAATCAGATACAAACAAGACAAAATAGAATCCAGGATCTTAGTAGGATGTAGCAGGAGTACAATACAAAGTCCAGGACAATTTGTATGGGGAACAAGTGATGGTACGTGGATGACACACTTGCCAGTAGACGGGGAGGTAAAGGAAATCACTATGGGCCTTCCCACTTTATGTCCAATTTGGAAAAGGTCCCCATTTAATGGGAGCCATGAGCTCCTGCAGATAAGAACAAAATGAGATGTCCCAAATAATAAAAACTAAGATGATACCTGGCAAGAACACTCTAGTGGAGTAAAACTCGGGTGGGCCCTAGAATCTTTGTTTGGTGCTGTTGCAAGTTATTGAAATAGAGAAATGCTGTATAAAATCACAGGTCAGATAGACAGATTAACAAGAGTTGCACGAGGATTTAGTGAACTCAACATGCAGTTACAAGCCACTACCAAAATGACTTTACAAAATCGATTGGCTTTAGATATGTTACTCCTGAAAGAACATGGAGTGTGTGAATAATTAAAAGGACAAATTGACCATTTCTGCATCCACATCCGAAATGTAAGCACAGATGCAGACCATGCTATCAGCCAGTTGAAGCAAATAGAGCATGAGGCACAAGAGGAGCAAAAGGATTTATCTACTGCCTGGTTAGACAAAATTTTTAAAGGGTTAGGATAGAATGTGAGTTCATGGGTGAAGTCTATCCTTGAAAGTTTGATAATTTTACTAATAATATTTCTAGCAATCTGGTTAGTTTATAGGATCCTAAAAGGAGAAATACAGAGAAGGACATCCTGGAACAGAACAATAATGAAGGTGCTGACATGAGACAAGGCTCCACCTCCAGCATCTTCGATCTGTAATAACTTCCATAACCAAGCCCGTACCAATCATGGATTTGAAGCTGAACATCCAGTATAGACTCTGAAGATGAATGGACTGTATTAAATGAAAGCATTTACACTTAGTAGATTTAGAGTGAAATACTTTCAAAGGGAAGAATGATAGTATAGGGTTAAAATTTATTTCTGCTGACGCAAAGCTGGGGAATAGAACCTCAGCTTCACTGCAACCAGGATGTTGCTTTCATGCTATTGTTTTAACCAAATCAAGTATAACTTTGCCTGGGAAATCAGGGGAGAAGGGGGGATGAGAACGATTTGTACTTAGGCCTTAGAAATAAAGCTACTCTCTACTAGGTCGGGTGGAACTGTACCTAATCATCATATGATAGATGATATAATTGTAACGATTGTTGGTAGCTGAATGTGATTATTACCTTAAACCAGAACCGTGAGAATCACAAGGGAAGATATTTACCAAAATTCATGCTTGGGTGTATACAATACAACAATGGGGGGCTTAATGATTAACATAGAGTTGTATAACGAAAAGTATATAAAACTATACTTTTTGAGCCCTTGTCAGAATTGGATTTGGGTCTGTACCCCGGTTCCCAGAGCTCTTCAATAAAGCACCTCATATAATCATTCTGTGATTATGTGTTTCCTACGCTAACAGCCACAGGAAGCCAGAATACAGCAGTAATTGTAAATAGGTCACATCCAAACAAATGCAAAGATGGCAGCTTGCATCCCAAAAAATCCTCCAGTTTGGGCTGTGTTTATAAAAGGACAGGGGCCACATAATTTTTTTCTCTTTTACGCAATTATAGAAATCAAATGGAACTCTTTTTGATTTTTATAGATTGATGTAATTTTCAGATTGCCAAAATCCTTAGAGTTCCGTGGGCTCCTTTTAGAAAAGAATGATAAATAATTAAGTTAACGATAAATTATTCCAATGAGAACCTTAATGACAAAACCATTAAATACCAAGATCTATCAGAGAACTGGCTGCAGTTATTACTACTGGGTGATGATAAAATGCTCTCAGGAATTTGGACAAGTTATTATAAATTGTATTCTTAAAAATATCTGAAGAAAGAGAAGTCGTTACAGTGGATTAAAAATCTTAGTTGAAAACCAATCCTTGAGTCAGATTTTGACATTTAGTCCTAAAGAATCAATCTTTAAAGCAATTACTGACTTCTAGCTCTTGTAAGATGCTTTCTCCAGAAAGGTATTTTGCTCCTTTAAGACTTTTAGCACATACAGTAAAAATCAAATTCTACAAAAGGGGTTAAGCTATTTCAGCAAGGAAAGTTAAATTAAAATTAGAATAATGAAGAAATAAAAGACCAATGTGATACTTTTTATTTTCCTCCATAAATGAAAATGGATGCTAATTTAGATGCTAAAGATGGAAGAAACCCAGAAGAATGCAAATGATTTCACTCAAAATGGTTCATAGACAGGCAGATGTTTGAAATTTTCATAGTTTACACTTATGATTGCCACAGTCATTAATTTTTATTTGTTTGTACATCCTCAGTGTGGAATAAAGAGCTCCAGGTAAAAAAGAAACCTGTGGACTACTGTCTATATTAAAGGATTTGTTAGTTTTCTCCTAGAAACTATGCAGTGGAAAATTAAGAATATAGCAACTTTAAAAATAATAGTTCCAAAAATATTAATTGCTAAAATAATTAATTCCTCTACCAGGAAATTCCACAATGCTGAGGTAATTTTGTAGACCCAAACCTGATAATTTTGTAGGACTCCTTAACTAATATGTTCAGAAAAACATGACAAAATATAACTCACTTTCATTAACAGCAAAGCAGTGTTTTTTATATCTTCTTTAGACTCTCCTCATAATGACTTTGTTCCTTCTCATTCAGAAGATCTGGATTTGCATGAATGGGATTTGGAATGCATCCTAGCAGCAGTAGGGATTTCAGCATTGTTATAAATCCAAACTCTGTTCATGCTGGAAAAGCACCTTTTCTACCTTTTTAAAATAAAGCCTACCTGCCTGGGGATGACTCACTGTAGATCTGTAAGAAAAATTCATACAAAAAATTCCTAATGCTTACAGATGCAGACAAAAAAAAAAAAAAAAAAAAAAAAAAATCAGTGCATTTTTGGGTGTCTGCAGATGCCTGAAGTGCATGATATATTTGTCTATCAAAAGGAACTGAGAAAACAGCTAAGCTGTTGAACATGGTGGTGTTTATCAGAGGATTCCAGTGGTCTGAACCCCCACAGCAGTTATTCACCTCCCTGCCAATTTCTTCCAAACACATTATACCTGTTTGTTGTGGTAGGAATTTCAAAGTAAAATTTAGCTCAGATGGTGGAACTGGGGGTGCACAGGGGAGAGAGGCATCTGTTCCTTTTTTTGCTTTCCCTAAAAATTCTGGGGACAAGGCAGGAATGGGGTTCCTCAGTTCCTTCACTGCCTTACCAAACCCTATCAGGACTCAGAAAAATGGAAAAGTTTTAAGAAATACAGAACCACTGAGTGCACCTCACAGAAGGAAGGGAGGTCACACCTTAATTTGCTTGGGGGACTTGTGCCTTTTCTGTTCACTGGATCACCTGACAGCTTTGCTGTTACCTGGGGTGAGGAGACACAGAGCAATAACTAACAGGAATTTAAAAGCTCCCTTGTCAGGCATTTGGTCTGGAAATCAGTTGTGCCAAATATTTTCTAAATATTTATATCCCACTATATTGCACACCACCTAATAACAAGTAATTCTGCTCTGACTGCAGTAACCCCTCACAGGAACCAGGACAGATGTTTCCCCTCATGACTCTTCAAATAGATAAGCAAAGCCATCTGGATATTTACTTGAACTTGCAAAGTTTGACCTCTCTTCATATTTGCATTAAAAAAAAAACAACCCAGCTTGTGTAAACCCAGCTTTTTTTAAGGAAGCAGACTATCATCTTTTCATATTTTAAGTAATTCACTTTGCCTCATTAGGGAATTAATCAAGGGAGCTTGTTTGATTAACATGGAAATCAGAAATTATTATTAGACAAAAATGTGCTGGAATATCATAAGACTTTTCTGTCACTGAATGGGAAGCTCATCATTAACACCTGTAGCTGATTCACTCTCATTAATATTTGAACTGCTCGTAACAATAATTGATGATGGAAAACCAAATGTTCTCCCATTATCTTATATAGTTATTTTCATTAACTAACGGAAAAAACACAGCAAGAATCCAAGAAGAAGCAAGATCCACTACTGGAAGAGAGGCTTTACTGAGCCTTTCTTAAAGGCAGAATCTGGAGAATATGTAACATGTGGCACTTAGTTTGGGAACAGAAGGACATCTTTTGGGGAAAGAAGTTCAAATTCTCATGACATCTTTTGTCCTTTTTTTTTTCCCCCCCCTTCTTACATTTCCTAACACAGAATGTGCTGAAACACAGATCGTGTGACCTGGCACTACATTTACAGAATTACCTCCACCTAAAATGAGCTCTCATTATGACTCATATTTACAATTCAGCAGACACCGAGGGTATTAATTCAATGACTGTCTTCACACAAATAAATTAGTGCTGAAATGATTTCATTGTGCCAGGCTCTTGACACACTTAATTTCAAGCATGTAATCTGACAATGAACAGTATGAAAGGGCATTAGGCTGCTGATCATGTATTTAGAATCAAAGTATATTTGGGGTTAAAGGTCATTTAGTCCAATTTCCCCCTGCCAGGAGCAGGGACATTCTCAAGTGGGTTGCTCTCAGCCCTGTCCATCCTGGCCTTGGACACTTCCAGGAATGGGGCAGACACACCTTCTCTGGGCAACCTATGCCTATGTTTCACTGCAAAAAAATGTCTTTCTTATATCTGGTCCAAATCTCCCCTCTTTCAGTACAAAGTCGTTGCCCCTCTACAACAGACCCTACTAAAAAGTCTGTCCCCATCTTTCTTCTGTGCCCTTGAAAGCACAGGATCCATCATTCCAAAGAACCTCAAGTGAGAAAATTAAACTACTTTAGTTGAAACCATCAGCTGTTTCAAGAGAATATAAGAAACATGTAATACAACAGATTTATTACAGATATTTCTGTGACTTCTTGCTCTGGCATAGCAGTGGTTTATGCCTTAAGGAGTTGTTTCTCTTTCTGGTCTTCATTTCCTCTGTCTGTGGAGAAAAAGGAATTCTGTCTCAGCCCCAGCTGGCTGAGTTAACCAAACTGAAATCCTTAAATAATTTCTCTTCCTATGAGACAGATGACACATTTTCCTTTTTACCCATTACATTTCTTTATTGCTCCTATCTAACTTAACACCTTTGATAGCTGTAAATAACCTGAAGATCACACAGTATTTTAGACAAGATAATACTAATGTCAAGACAATGGTATCCAAACTCAGTTTCTCCTGGAAACCTGTTCCTGATTAATTCCAAGTTCATCTTTGCCATTTTCAGTTACATCAGCTCTGTGGTGCTCAGTTGGTATGGGATTAATTACTACATTCTGATTCCTGGAGTCTTGCCAGGTGCTTCTGAGTAACGTCGAGCTTTCAACAGGAATTACTAAAAACCTTATTATTGTTTTCTGTCCTATGAAATAACCTTCAAATCCAAACCTCAACCAAAAAAAAAAAAAAAATAAAAAAAGCAAAAAAAAAAAAAAAAAAAAAAGAATAGAAGACAGAGAAATTCAGTTTTCCCTTGTTTACAAATCACTTCTCTATCCAGAAGTAGACAAAATATTTTACAGGTGGTCAAGTAGATGAATCGATATTTATTTGATCTTCAATATTTTCATTGTCTGAAAAAACTATCCAAAAAGGAACATTAACACAATTTAATTTTCATAATTTTATGCTGAAAAAGAATTACAATATAAAATCTACTATTTTAACTAAGCAGCAGCAAATACACCACCTAAGGAGTAATTTTTAATTTTGCAAACAAAGATGTGCTACGATGGCATCTTTAGTACTTCTTTATAATTTTAAGGGAGAGGAAGTAAAAATCTACAAGGCACTGGCAGAATTGGGGCCTGTTGTTGTTGCAGGAAAAAATAAAGAGTTAGGGTGGCAGTAATTTAGAATGTATAACTTGTTCTTAAAGTTTCTTACACTGTTTTATTAAAATCTTATAAGAAGAACAAGCAGAAAAGCAAATAAGGAAATCGGATAATGATTAAATGATCTTAACAGACAGTGGTGAATTGCCTGCTTTAATTAATTTCTTGCTTAAAGTACTATTATTTTTTCTTTGATCTTTGTAATTGTATTACAGAGTGTTCCTTGGTTAGACCAGATTCCACGTAGAAAGGCTTTTATTTCTCACTCTTTCAGTTGTTGCATTGCATAATTTGGAAGCAGCTCTCCTTTACACTGAACACTCCTGAACATTCCACTGTACTCCTGAACACTTTTTAACTCTCAGCTCCATTGAAAAGCTATTGGAAAAGTCAAGTAAAACTTTAAAAAGTTGTGACCATTCCCTGGGGAGTCTGTTCAGTGCCCAACCACCCTCTGTGGGGAGATTTTCCTGAAATCCAACCTAACCCTCCCCTGGAACAGCTCCAGTCTCTGTAGTCTCATTTTTACTCTTTCAGCATCACAATTCTGCCCTACCCATGAGTGAATCCTTGCCCTGGACAGCTCCATTAATCCCTGTGAAAAATGCAGAGTGCCACAGTTGGGAATTTAAAGAGGATGCTGAGGAGGGTCATGCATTAGGATGACAAACTGGAAGTGCTCAAATTATCCACCTTACTAAAAAAAAGTGATGAGTTAATTTGATTGCATCCTGAAAATACCTAAAAGAGAAACCTGCTCTCCAATTATGAGATAAAAATACATCAAGATCAAAGGACCGGAAGCTTGTGCCAGACAAATATAGACTACAAATAAAATGACTTTTTTTTCCCCCAGCAATGAGAATAATTAACTACCGGAACAATTTATTACAGGTTGTGGGTACATAAAGGAAAGTTTTAAAACTCAAATGTTCATATTAAATGAATATGAATTTATCTAGAAAATACACTGGCCTAGTTCAGTCAAAATCAGAATAAATGGTGCTGGTAGTCAGCTATAGGATTGGAATCTGCTAAAAGGATCTATATTTTCTCTGCTCAGGGAAGTATCTCCAGCAGCGGCAGGACAAAATGACATTTTCTAATCATCTTCAGAACAGGTTCTTCCAAACACATTGTGTTGAAGGGGATTAATATTTGATATAATAGAAAATATTGGTGCCAAAATGCTACAGAAATATCAATTTTAAACAAATGTCTTGGTTAGGATAACAGAAAAAAAATCTTCTCTGGAAAACCTGTAAGAACACCAGAGGATCTGCAAGTTCTCTGACCTCCCAGTCATTAATTTCAAATGGGTTACACCCCTTCTTATGAGCTAATATTAGAATATTGATTATGTGGAAATGTAATGAGCTGTTGCCTTTGAATTATTCCAGTCCACTAATGGAAATATTGCTAATTATAGGCAAAATATGGATCATCATAACATGATAACTCGGGGGAAGGAGGAGCACAGCTGAGGGTGTTTTGCAGCAAGGAGTGCCAGAAGTGACTTAAAGGACACACTTGAAGATCTAAGGGATATTTAAAATATTAAAACTCCTAATCCATGAGGGGTGAGACTTGGACATGCTCCTCTGAACCACACAAACACTCACTATTACTGCCTGATTTTCCAAAATGAAGATATAATGAGACTTTTCCAGCCATTTCAAAGCAAGAATAAATTTCCAAAAGAACCAGTGCCATTTATCTCTTTCCTTGGCTTGTTAGAAACTTCAGAATGAATAATTAATATATTATGTTGGGTTTTTTAGAAAAAAAGTCATTTATGGCACTTGACTCAGCTGTTGGTTCTGTGCCCTCATGTGGAAAGGGATTACAAGTATCAACCACCTTGAACCTGCTGTAATAACAGACATGGAAAGAGTTGCTAAAAAAGCCAGTTCTTGAGAAGCTGAATGGGGGATTTCACCTATGGGAGTAAAGATTAAATCAGATCTGTCACTTGAAGAGTGTGTTTGATGGAGAAAGCCAGTCTAATGCATATTTCAGCTTGTAACTATGACAACTCTAATACAGATAAGAGCTGTGTGTTGCATTAACACTTAAAGTGCAAATGAATAAGTTATACTTCTTTTCAAGAGGAAATATTTGCTCTCTAATCATAAGATTTTAATAGCCAAACTTTCATATTTCCACTTCACACAAGTGAGAGGCAGAAAGAGATTTCTTAATATTGCTGCTGCTGTGTCTGGAGATGGGATTCAGCAGGACAAAGTGAAATAGCTAAATTAGAACTCTCTTAGGAAGTTATCATTGTCCTTGTCACTACTCATGCCTAAGAAATAATAGCCAGTGTTCCTTTCACCTGTAGCTCCAGCAACATTGGAGCTATTTAAATTGTATTTCAATTACATACTGCAATACTGAGGTTCAGCATCCACGTGCTTATGGGCATCTTAAAAATATATATCCATCCGAGAATGCCCAAATCCCAAACCTGGCAGATTTCTATCAACCCTTTAATAATTTTTATATCTTCCCCCCAACAAATTCAGAATACATGGCTGTTATAGCACTTCTGCATTGTTAATCTCGATCCTGCATTAAACAGAATGCAAAATTCTGTTCAAGAGGAGAAGTTAAACCAGCTGGCAAGTGCATAATGAGAAGTCTAAGAACTTCAAGGAAATATTTTTGGATCTCCTTGTATAAAAGAAGAGTATGATGTTGAACAACAGCTGTGCAAAATGTAAATTTGTCTTAATCCTTCTTGGCTGGTTCTGGATTCAATTTGGGCCTTTTCTTATTAAGAATAAGCAGTGAATATGATGTTTAAAAAGACATAAATAACAATAATAACAATATAGTAGGGCAAAGAAGAATTAGTACTTTTTACCACTGGGAACAGGCAAAGACTACAGCACAGAATTTCCAAAATACTTACCACAGTTTGGTGGTTGACCTGGATCACCTCATCACCAGCATGGATTTTCTTACACTGGTCAGCAGGAGACTGAGGATAAGAGAGAAAAATTTACTTTACAGAGGAAGTAGAAGAAAAGAGCAGGAATTAAAACAATGAATGCTGAAGGAGGCAAGAAAGCTGTGCCCAAAGAAGTCTTATTGCTGTCAAATAATGGTAACTGGTCATATTCATAAGGAACAATTTTTTTTCTGATAACATTTGATGAGGTAATCTAGAATTCCATTTGCCATTCCCATCTAGAATTCTGTTGGAGTCCAGGGCATTCCTCTGGATGCCCTGGAAGGTCACAGACCTTGGTAGAGAGGACTGGGACCCAAACAAGAGGGTTTGAATCCTGGCCAGGGGGATGTGGAGCCAGTCCAGGGAGGTTGCCTGGCACAGAGCCCAGGAGGACACTGCCTTTAACTTCAGTCCATGGGAACGGCTTCCAGCATTGAGAGAAGAATTGCAAACCACAAAGATGTAAAAACAGTAGTTTTGTTTAGTGTAGGATGAAAAATTATGTAGTTTTGAGTATTTAGAATGTATGTACATGGGGGACAAGATGGAGGATTTAGGGTGGTGCTGTTGGTTCTTCTTCTTCTCCCTTGGCCTCCATCTTCTGATGTGACAGTGGCACAAAGTAGTTTAAGGGGATTGGGTGAAAGTAGAAATGACCCTTTTAGTATAGGTGATAGGTATTGGCACATAACTGTAAATAACATACACGTAATTATCTGTATAAAGAGGCTGCGACCTCCCATCGAGGGGGGAATTTGTCCTGTGTCCGTGCAGCAGAACACCTCGGCCAGGCACAGAGAACATTGTAAGATAAGAATTAATAAACAACGCGAGAAACCAAGGAAAAACAAGACCTTGAAGAGTCCGTTTCATTCTCATGTCTGGCTCAGGGCCTTCAGAGGGCAAAAGACTCTCGAACCACCACCTGAATCTCGGGTGAGCAAAAGAAAACCAAACCCGAGAGAATTCCAACTGCCACTTTTGGCCTGTTGAGCTATTCCACTGTGTTTAGCTGAGCAGTCACAACCTTGTTGGGAAAACCCTGGGTGAATTCATATAATGTGGAATTAAATCTATTACGACACACCCTGGGACAGGGCTGGAGCAGCCACGTCTGGGACAGAAATCAGGACTCAGTCCTCTACAGAGCAGTGTTGCTGCTGAAGGGGACTGAAGATACTCTGCACACACAGGGTATTTATACCTTCAAATACAGCTCCAGCACCTCCAAGACAGGGCTACATGAACCATTTGAACACAGAATGTGGTAATTTACAAATGTATGTAAGGGACTTGCTCTTCAGGAGATTTTATGTACACACACTATTCACATAATTTCATGATCCTGGAGCTGAAAAACTCCCTTGTCCTAAATATAGCTTCTTCTGAGCACATGGAAATGGATTAAAACCCATTGAGGAGCCACTCAAACATGGCCAACTACTATTTTACAAATAATTTTTAGATGCTTTGATGAAATCTTAAATCTGTGAGAGAAATCAGGGACATTCAGGAGATCAGCAGGCTCAGCAGTAGAGAGCTGAGAATTCAAGGCAAATTGCACTGTGCAGTGGCTTAGGAGAGTGTTCTACTGACACACAGCACACCAACCTGACATTCAGGAGAAAAAAAACCACAAAGAATTAAAGAGCTGAGACCACCTTGGAAAATAAATCCCAGTGGAAGTTGGCTGTTCAGCCAGGAGACAGACAAGGTGGGAAGTTTACTTGTGAGATACAGGGTCAGAGAGGGGAGAGGACTGATTGTCCCTTGTCAAACAGTGCTGAAACTTTTAAAGTGAAAGAATCCTCCAGAAACAGTTCAAGTTCCCTGCTAAGCAAACAGACTCCTAAGAAAAGGACAAAAGGAGCTACTTGCAGCCAGAGGGAGTGGCCTGGCTCTAATCCTGCTGAAGAGCTGCACAGAGAAACAGCTGCTACCAAAATGTAGCTGAGTTCCTGGATGTCTCCTAAAGCCAGCCTAAACCATGAGTTGTTAAAAACAATAAACACACGAGCCATGTATCAAATGAGAAGGAAGAAAGGATTTATCTGAACTGAAAGTTGAAATGAATGAAATGTAAGAAATTCCCTTTTTTGACACAGTCTGTCATTTGTTAAGAAAGTTATGCTGTTTAAAATGTTATGCCAGTTGTAACCTGTCTGTTAAGAAAGTTATGCTGTTTGTACCAAAATTTGTACCCTCAAAACCTTATTCCAAGTTGTATACCCCCTCTAAAACCCTGGGTTCCCTTCCCCTTCCGTCGGGCTAGGCTGTCCCCATTCCCCACCAGCTCCTCGAACTGCTGGCCCCGCCTAATAGGAAAATCCAAGGACTTCCATGGTGCATCGCTCCAAACCGAAGTGCAGTTGCCGGCAAATGGACCCAAAAGCCGGGACCCAGCACAAAATCCAGATAAAAGGGAGACACTACAACACCGAGAAGACCCTCAGCTACCTAAGGACTGAATTCTGCTTCTGCCGCCTCGCCATAACCACAAAGAGACTGGGAAGAAGTGACGCCCCTAGACCACACGAGCCCAGTTGAGTTCCTGGGGATTCCCGCGAGGCAGGAACTCCCGACTCTGCTGCGGGGAGAGCAGCAGATTCGTCTGACACCTGATCCTCAGCGGCGACAGAAGCGAGAGCGGCGACAGGAGCAGCGGCGGCGCAGGCGACCCCTCGAGTTCCCCCTTGAAAGAGCTGACTAATAAAGGCCTTTCAAAGGAGCAGGTCTCCTGGCCCATTTATAACAATTTAGGGGCTCGCCGGGATCTAAGCCACGCCCAGAAGAGGACCAGGACGGGAAGGCGCAGCCCGACCTCGGACCTCCTGGACAGCTGGACATCCCGGAGCAGAGGACGACGCTCGCCAGCCTCGTGGGACACCACTGAGGAGCATCGGTAAGAACAATGAGTGGCGGGAGTGGAGACGAGCGAATGTGGAGTGAATGAGTGGGGGGCCGGCAGCTCGGACCCCCCAAGCGAGTTTGGACTGCTGAGTACCGTGTTTCCGCACCCCTGCGAGGGGGCCGGCCGGGAAAAGCAGGAAGCGAGTGAACTGGGAGAGACTGAGGCGTCTCCAGGGGCATAGGCGCCCCCCTCTGGACGTGCGGAGGAATTTAGAGAGTAAGTGGCACGTCAAAGAAGTAAGTGACAGAAAAGACTTGGGCCAATTTCAAGCGTGAAAAAGGGCTCGAGCAGTGGGAAGCACGCACCACACTGGCTGAGGTTATAGCCCGGGGTGTCACAGGAGGCTAGCGCTGGCTGGGGTAGCGGCTGGAACCCTAAGGGCGGGTTGCCCAGGCTACTTTCGGGGCTTGTGAGTTGGCACTGGCTGGGGTAACTACCAGGGTGTGGGGAGACAAAGAGAGCACTGGCTGAGGCTACGGCCCAGAGCGTCTGAGTACTGGCTGGGGTAGCAAAGATAGGCTGCTATCAGGGTGCTTTGGAGACTGGCTGGGGTAGCTGTCGGGGTGCTGGGATAAAAGAGTCTGCATTGGTCGGGGGTATCTTGGGTACGCTTTCCGGGTTCGAGAGGTAGAACTGGTCAGGGGTGCCCAGGGAAGAGGTACGCTGTCCGGGTGCAGGGGAGTAAAGGAGTGCTTGCTAAGGGGTAGTGGCTGAGGCCCTAAGGGCGGGTCACCAGGCTACCTGTGGGGCATTCCGAGCACTGGCAGGGGTAGTGCCCAAACCCTAAGAGAGGGTCCCTGGGGCTACTTACGAGTGCTCAAAGAGTGAGTGAGAGTTAAAATTTTGGCTGCCCGTCTTTAAACTTGTGTGTGTGTAGGGGCACCTTAAAGAAGTTTAATTAAAACAAAGTCAAATAATTTTGCTTTGTGTTGCCCTGAAGTAAAGTTTCTGTCAGAGTAGGAACAGCGTAGTTTTTATTTGAGACCCAGTGAAAATGGGGGCGTACATAAGTAGAGTGGAGCCAGTTGAAGAGAGAGAGAAAAAAATAAAAAATATTCCATCGGACAGTCCACTAGGACAAATGTTAGAACTATGGGAGTTTGATGAAGCCACTAAAAGCTTGGACAGGATCAAGATGATCCATTATTGCATAGAAGCTTGGCCTAACCTAAATTTACCTGCAAAATGGCCATGGTGTGGAACTAGAGACCCCTGGATGTGTTCACAATTAACTCAATACTTGAAATCTCGAGGAGATTCAAGTATTGAACAGATACTCTATGCTATCTGTTGGCAAAAACAAGTAGTCAAAAATAAAACAATAAAAATATGTAAGTTACAGCAAGGGAAACAAAGGAATGAAAAGCAGAAGAACCAAAAAGAAGCTAGCCATAATTGGGACCCCTTAGAACATTTGCCTCCTCCTACAGTTTATCCCGAAGTAATCCTCCAACCTCACCTGAAAATCATACCTTCCCAAACTGTAATCCCTGTTCCTTCCCCAGCTTACCCCCCTCCAATTTATAACCCCTCTTACCCTCTGCCATTCCCTAACACTGGTCTAACCTCCTCTCCTTCACCATCCACAATCCCTGCACCCCCTCACAGCTGGGAGTTAGGTCTGGCACCTAACAGTGCATCCTGTCAGGCAATAAAAAACCCAGAAAGTTACCCTTACAGTAACACCAGGTCAAAAACCAAACTCTTTCCCCTAAGGGAGGTCCCATTGGGTGGGGCAGTTGGAGGAATAGGGTTTGTCAATACACCTTTAACAGCGTCAGAAGTCAGAAGTTTTAAGAAAGAGCTGGGGAATCTAGTTGAAAACCCAGTGAGAATTGCCAACCAGATTGACCAGTTTTTGGGCCCAAATATTTATACATGGGGAGAACTAAACTCCATCTTAAATATACTATTCAATCCAGATGAGGTTCGGCTGGTTAGGGCAGCAGGAATGCGCATCTGGGAGAGAGAAAACCGAATGGGCCCCCCCGGTGACCAGAAGTTGCCAATAGCTGACCCAGGGTGGGACCCAAACAGAGGAGAAGGGAGGAGAAATATGGAAGATTATAGAAACCTAATGATAAGAGGTATTAAAGAATCAGTTCCTCGGAGTAGCAACACCAAATTAGCTTTTAACAGGACCCTAAGAGAAAGATGAAACCCCAGCAGCCTGGCTGAGCAGGCTCAGACGGAATTTCCAGCAATATTCTAATTTGGATCCAGATAGCCCAGAGGGACAGATATTATTAAAGTTACAGTTTGTCACAAAATCCTGGCCAGATATCAAAAGAAAACTTGAAAAGATGGAGGACTGGCAAGACCGAGAAATAAATGAATTATTAAGGGAAGCCCTAAGAGTATACCTTAGGAGAGAAGAAGAAAAAACAAAGGCAAAAACCAGGATTATGGTAGCCGTGGCCAGGGAAAGTGTAAAGGATCTCAGAAAGGATACTAAGAGTGAAAGAAACACAAAATCTTTACCAGGAAAGGTAAGAGAAAGGAACCCACCACCTTGGGATACTCTTCAGAGACCAGGAGAGACCCGAGCCTGTTTTTATTGTGGAGAAATAGGACACTTTAAGAAACATTGCAAAAAAATGTCATTTGATGAGACTGTCATGAGGGAACAAGAGGCATTAGAAAAATTACTGAGGAAGGAGGTCAAGGAGGATTGGGGGTGTCATGGGCTCTATGCATTAGGGGACCCCATAAAACATCAAGAAGGGCCCATAGTAAATTTTGAAGTAGGTCCCCAACATGAAGAGTTTGAGTTTTTAGTGAATACTGGTGCAGATAAATCATGTATTAACCGACTTCCAGTTAAAATTGCGATTAGAAGAAAGACATGTGAAGTCCTAGGAGCAGAAGGGGAGCCTTTCAAGGCTTCAGTTATAAAAAATGTAGAAATTAAAGAAAATTCCAAAAGATGTGTCACTAATTCGATATATCTACCCAAAGTAGACAGTAACCTGCTGGGAAAAGACCTGCAAGTTCAGTTAGGAGTAAGGATTCTTCCTAGAAAAGGAAGAATGGTGCGACAAATCATGAGGCTGACTGTTAGAGACTTAGGGGAAGTCAAGCCAGAAGTCTGGGCCAAGGAGGGAAAATATGGATATTTAGATATCCCACCTATAGAAATAAAAATGCAAGAAAATACGCCTCCTATAAGGGTCAGGCAATATCCTATTTCTCTGGAAGGGAAAAAAGGACTAACCCCAATTATAACCCATCTACTCACAGAAGGAATATTAGAACCTTGTATGTCACCCC
Organism: Sylvia atricapilla; assembly: GCF_009819655.1. Classification (NCBI taxonomy): domain Eukaryota; kingdom Metazoa; phylum Chordata; class Aves; order Passeriformes; family Sylviidae; genus Sylvia; species Sylvia atricapilla. Next base: position 15,810,154 of record NC_089173.1, on the reverse strand, counting down.
ACAACACCCCTATTCTGGCTGTAAAAAAGGCAGAAATTAAGTTTAGATTAGTGCAAGACCTAAGAGAAGTAAACAAAAAGACAATTACCAGGCACCCGGTGGTACAAAACCCCTACACACTCCTGAGCAGGATCCCTAGAGAACATTCCTGGTTTACTGTAGTAGATCTAAAAGATGCTTTTTGGGCCTGTCCTTTGGCAGAAGGAAGCCGAGATTGGTTTGCTTTCGAATGGGAGTGCCCTGAAAGTAAGAGAAAGCAGCAACTGAGATGGACTCGTCTTCCTCAAGGGTTCACTGAAAGCCCAAACCTTTTCGGGCAAGCCCTAGAAGAGTTACTAAGGCAGTTTATCCCTAAAAATAATGTACAAATCCTGCAGCATGTAGATGACCTCCTAATATCGGGGAGAGAGAAAAATGAAGTGAAAAAAACCAGTATTAATCTCCTAAATTTTCTAGGGGAAAAAGGCCTCAAAGTGTCAAAGAACAGATTGCAGTTTATAGAATCGTGGGTCACCTGCTTCAGACACCTCATTGGGGAAGGGTGTAAGAAATTAAGCCCTGAGAGAATCTCAGGTATACTCTCAATCCCAGCTCCAACCACAAAAAGAGATATAAGAAAATCATTAGGACTATTTGGTTATTGCAAGCTATGGATAGAAAAATATTCCCAAGGTGTTAAATTTCTCTATGAGAAGTTAGTCCAACCTGAACCTGTAAAATGGACAGATAAGGATGAAGAACAATTGAAAGACCTAAAGACAAAATTGTCTTCAGCCCCTGTCCTAAGTCTCCCAGACCTTAAGAAAATGCTTGACCTATTCATTAACTCTGAAGGGGGAATAGCTTATGGAGTGTTAACCCAAGAATGGGGAGGACACAAAAAGCCTGTCGCATATCTTTCCAAACTTTTGGATCCAGTTGCAAGAGGGTGGCCGGCCTGCCTCCAGGCTGTAGCAGCCACAGCTGTTCTTGTAGAGGAAGCACAAAAACTGACACTGCAGGGAAAAATCATTGCACACACACCCCATGATCTCAGGACAGTGTTGAGCCAAAGGGCTCAACAATGGCTGACTGACTCTAGAATTTTAAAATATGAAGTGATTTTAACCGGCACCAGTGATTTGGAGCTAACTACATCAAAAAGTCTAAATCCTGCCCAGTTCCTCTCAGGGGAACCCACACCAAACTTAGAGCACAATTGCCTGGAAATCATAGATTTACAAACAAAAGTAAGGGAAGATCTTGAAGATACACCTCTACCATGTGGGAGAGTGCTATTTATTGATGGATCATCTAGGATGACAGAGGGAAAGAGAATATCAGGCTATGCAATAGTGGAAGGTACAGAAAGGGACAATTTAAAAGTTATAGAAAAAGAAAAACTGCCCCCCCATTGGTCTGCCCAGTGTTGTGAAGTCTATGCCCTCAAGAGGGGATTAGATTTGTTAGAACAAGACCAAGGTACAATCTACACAGACTCAAGATATGCATTTGGAATAGTACACACATTTGGAAAGATCTGGGAAGAAAGAGGCTATCTAAATTCAAAGGGGAAAAATCTGATACATAAAGAATTAATTAAATTGGTATTAGAATCTCTTATGAAGCCCCAAGAAATAGCAATTGTACATGTCAAGAGACATCAAAAAAAGGACACATTTGAAGGAAAGGGCAACCAAGTAGCTGATCAAGCAGCCAAACTAGCAGCTCAAAGGCTGAGAGAACCAATAAAAATTCTTACTTTAAATGATGTACCAGCTAACAAAGTTAATGAACCCATATATGATGAAAATGAATTAAAAGAAATAAAAAAGTTAGGTTTACACCAAGGGAAGCGGGGGGAATGGTTGACCCCAGATGGAAGAAAATTCCTAAATAAAGCAATAGCTCGAAAAATGCTGGCAGAAATTCACAACTTAACTCACTGGGGCACCCAAGGGTTGTGTGATCATTTCCTGAGAGAACACCTATGTGTTAGAATCTATAACCTGGCCAAAGCAGTTACTGAAGGATGCCTAATTTGTCAAAAAGTATATCAAAAAGTAATGAAAAAGCCCACACCAGGAGGAAGACAAATAGCATTAAGACCCTTTCAAAGCATACAAACAAACTTCACAGAAATGCCTCCAGTACAGGGACATAAGCATCTTTTGGTTATAGTTAATCACTTAACGCATTGGGTGGAAGCCTTCCCTACAAAAAGGGAAACAGCACAAGTAGTAATAAAGATACTACTAGAACACATCATCCCCCGATATAGACTGATAAATAACATCATTTCAGACAGAGGCCCCCACTTTGTAGCACAAGTCCTGCATGATATTCTTAAAGCCTTAGAAATGAAATGGCAGTTACATACACCCTGGCATTCTCAAAGCTCAAGAAGAATTGAGAGAATAAATAAAACCTTCAAAAATGTATTAACTAAATTAATAACAAAAACTGGAATGAATTGGCTAAAATGTTTGCCCCTAGCACTCTTGAAAATCTGAGTTCGACCAAGGTCAGACATAGGGGCTTCACCATACACAACTATCCCGAATAAAAAAAACCATTGCCACTTCCCAGTGACTCTGATACCCCAGCAAAGACTCCCTCCAAATAGACCACCATTAGAGACCCAGACACACTTAAAATAACCTTCAAAAGACAACCAAAGCCCAATTAGAAACAAACAAACAAAAAAAAACCAACAAAAAACCCGTTGTTCAAAATCTTTCCAAGTTGTTATCAAAAGCTGTCATTTAAAAATGTTCTCTGTAAGTTGTTCTAAAATATCATGAAGTGTTAAACTGCTTTAAAAAAAGTTGTGATAATATCATTACAGATCTCTCATAGGGCACACCACAGAAGGGCTAATCAAAAACTGAAAAAGAAGTGAGAATACACTGAAAGGAACTCCATAAGGCCAGCTAAATACCTTCCCCAACCCAAGAGGCAAGACCAGGTGAGATCGAGACAATGGTTCATAATGGACTCTTGGGAGAACTACACACCATCCCATCTATGACGGGGAGAACCTGCAGTCCCTTATAAGAGTTCACACTCATGTAAATCCCACGTGTTTTGATATAAAGCAGTATTAGATTGCATGAAATGCTGCAACATTTAAGCAGCGCCTAACTGGAAAGTGCCCTATAAGAGAATAGTTTTACTTTAGTTAGAACCTCAAACTAAAAAAGAAAAAAACTAAATAAAAGATATTCCCATGAATCAAAAACTGCCAATTGATGCGGGCAAAGGCCCGATCAAAGAAATAGAGGGGGGACTGAAATGAATGAAATGTAAGAAATTCCCTTTTTTGACACAGTCTGTCATTTGTTAAGAAAGTTATGCTGTTTAAAATGTTATGCCAGTTGTAACCTGTCTGTTAAGAAAGTTATGCTGTTTGTACCAAAATTTGTACCCTCAAAACCTTATTCCAAGTTGTATACCCCCCCTAAAACCCCGGGTTCCCTTCCCCTTCCGTCGGGCTAGGCTGTCCCCATTCCCCACCAGCTCCTCGAGCTGCCGGCCCCGCCTAATAGGAAAATCCAAGGACTTCCATGGTGCACCGCTCCAAACTGAAGTGCAGTTGCCGGCAAACGGACCCAAAAGCCGGGACCCAGCACAAAATCCAGATAAAAGGGAGACACTACAACACCGAGAAGACCCTCAGCTACCTAAGGACTGAATTCTGCTTCTGCCGCCTCGCCATAACCACAAAGAGATTGGGAAGAAGTGACGCCCCTAGACCACACGAGCCGAGTTGAGTTCCTGGGGATTCCTGCGAGGCCGGAACTCCCGACTCTGCTGCGGTGAGAGCAGCAGATTTGCCTGACACCTGATCCTCAGCGGCGACAGGAGCGAGAGCGGCGACAGGAGCAGCGACGGCGCAGGCGACCCCTCGAGTTCCCCCTTGAAAGAGCTGACTAATAAAGGCCTTTCAAAGGAGCAGGTCTCCTGGCCCGTTTATAACAAAAGTGATGTGTAGAAGTTTATGATCATGATCTCACTGCAGGCAAGAGCTCCTCGGCTGCACTGTTCAACCCAAAATCCCACTCCTTCCTTTTGTGAATGGAGATTAAAAATTAAAAACACAAGGTAAGCACATAAAAGGAACAAAGAGAAGAGGAGGCAATACAAGAAAAAACCCAATTTGCCACTGACGAGGAAATGACTGCAATTATTTCTGAGTTAAACGCCAGAGTGACTCATCTCTGAGAGGCCAAGTGGCCCCAAGGGTCAGCCCCTGCTGCCAGAGCCATGCAGTGCTCTGAGAGCAGGAAATGGCATTTATTGCCCAGTCATCCAAAAGGGCAAACAGCCACTGCTGGACACAGTGATTCCCAGTGGGACTGGGATATTCCAAGCACAGCTTTGACCTTTTTTGCCCACTGCTGGTTTTTCATTCCCAGCCTTTCTTTGCCCAACACCAGCCTCATTCCAACCCCTCACCCACCTGATCACTAACAGCGATTTGGCCACTCCTGAGCTAAACCCTGGGCAGAGCAGTCAGACCTCACCTCCTGCCCCTGAGTCCTTCTGCACCACAACAAGCAGGATTTTACCCCCACACTTCATGTGGGTGATGTGAAGAACCACCTGGCTCCAGAGCCACTTTCTCCTTTTCATGGAAACTTGCGGAATTTTGGCAGCCCAGGAGCAAACATGTAGCAGAAATGTTCCTGGAATTCAACATGACTTTAACAAATTCTTTGGCTTTGAATGGGGCATGAGAGGTAAGCAGGAAACTGCAGTAAACACCACCAAACATAATGTTTAACTTCAGCTGATGTTACTGGAAAAAGCAAAGGCCTGGTTCTTTCTCTTTTTAGCTGCTTTCCTGACTTGGATGGGACTGAGCTAATTAAACACTGCCTCTGAGGTCAATTATGCCTTCAAAAGGAATGAAAAATCAATTTGCTGAAACACCAGAAGTTAAACGTCTTTGAAGCTGGTTTATCTGCACGTGTGATTACACTTTTAGCAAAACCAAAAAAGCAACTTCTGGTGGTGTCATAGCAAAAAAGTTTTGATAGTCAAAATAAAAAAATAAAAATTCTAGTGGCTGGCATTTTAGTAACTCTTCCTGTGAATTTCAATTGTAAATATATTAATATTTCCCCTACAAACTGCATTACATTTCTGAAATTAATTAGAATTACAGTAAAAAAGTGGATTAATTACAGCATGAGTAATTCAATCTATGAACATAATCTCTCCAACATAATCAAGATGGATCAGTCGTAATTTTCAGGACCCAAGATACACATATAGTTATTTTTAGACTTCTAAATGCTGCCAATGGTGACAATATAAGCAAACAAATTTCAAGTTTAATTTGCATTAGAATTGTCTTCCCAAATTGTGACATACAAATCATCTGGCTTTCCATGGGTTTGCACTGACAAAACCCATATAAACACTACTCAATGTATCTAAATCAATTAAAATATCACCCATATGGACCAGCAGAGCACTGGCACTTGCCAGCCAGGATTTAGATCTCACAGAGATCATTTTATGTTCCTTGGGCATCAGCAATCCATAATTTCAATGTCAGCTTTATAAAATCTCAACTTGTCACTTGCCCAGCTCTGAGCTTTGAGCAGACTTGAGCCTGAATGGGAGCAGTGGGACTAAAAGACAAGATGAAAACCAGAAGGGTTGTGTTATGAAATCTGTCACATTAATTAGATGGCACCAGTTGAAGTCAATTCAATATTTTCAAATTTATAATTATGAACCACATGTTAAGGAACAAGAAGGGTGTTCAGAAGCTGTGCTGCTGTTCCTGTCACACTCTAGTGTCCCTGGGATCCCTCACACAGATCTTTGAGCTGCAAAGCTCTCTGTGATTTTGGTTCAGTTTTTAAATACCTCTGGGGCTACAATGAAAATTATAATTGATCTCTTCAGTACATTTACTACAAATGATAGAAAACATAAAATATCATGTACTGAATATAAAGGAAAACCACATGTTCCAGAGAGAAAATGTGTGAATGTTGTTAGAAAGCTGTATTTGAGGAATCATTGAGGGCCAAAGTTGGAGAATTTCCTTTATTATAGTGTTAGTTATTAATAATTTCAACTCAGCTGCTTTTCTATGTCTGTTTTCAAGGGTTCTAAGTCTTTTTAAAGGTAATATGATACATATACATAAAAAATGAAAAAAGATATTAATTAAAAGTGGCTTGGTTTAAAACAAGCTTAGCTATAACAAAATGCACTGCAGATACACAGAAAATAATTGTAAGCATGATGAAAGTATTTTGAAATAAGAATCTTACATTTTCTGTTGTTCCTGTGATTACATGTAGTCCATCATATGTTGATTTGATATACATTCCCTGGAAAAAAAAGAGCAAAAAGGGTAATTAATATTTGTAGGAAACAAATACAGGACATTTGCATGATAATTAAAATAATAGGTTTGCTCTAAGGACCATAACATTTGAACAGACTGGAAGGAACTGTGGTCAATTAACATTTGCAAATCTAAGTTTAACAAATCTATATCAAGACCACTATAAATAGCAGAGTTTTCTCACTTAATGATTTCTTTTATTCTAAAGTTGGTAAACAGAGTTCAACACTGAGCATCAGCATAAAAACTTGTGCCTATTCAGTATTTGAAATATTTAACATGACCTCTTTTTATTACAAGTGACATAAAAGAAGGATTGAAATCAAAAGCATGAGCAGGAATAGTTTTTAAACTTTAATGCCCCGTTTTCAAAGAGTTCCTGATTCAGTAAAAACAAAGCCAGAGCCTAACTCAGAAAAAACAGGAGCCAGTGTTCATATTGCTAATTTATGGGGGGAAATGAGCTTAGTGAACTAACTGGAGCTCGGTAATTAGTCCATCAAGAATTCTGCTTCAAGGAGACTGACAAGATCGAGAGAGACAGCCAGAGCAGGGATCTGTGGAGCTGAACACACTCAGAGCCCCAGATGTCAGGGAGGATCGGTGGTTCGTGTGCTTCCCTCTCAGGAGCCAGGTCAGAGCTTCCCATCTCTTCATACAGCACACATCACATTTTGAAATCTAATTAATCGAATTGGTACATTGTGCTGCTGATTTATTATTCTTTCAATAGTTCTTCATCACCTTGTGCTGTCGGCCCCAAAATTTAGAGCCCCCAGCAATAACCAAGAACATTTTGTTCATAGAAAGCAATTTCCAGATTCCTGAATGCTAATGGAGATCTTCAGGCGAGGTGGGGCACACAAACACCACCTCCCAACCCCTCGAGAAAAACCCAAAACTTAAAAGTTCTATGAGGTTAAGGAGATATTGCTCTCCACAAGTACCTAAACTGGAAGGTTAAGAAGGGATGGAGCCAAACTCTTCCTGACAGTGGGAGGAGGAAAAGCAGGAGACAAGTTGGAACTCTGGAAAGGAATTATTTTTCAGTTTTACCATCAGGAAAATAAAACACTGGAACAGGCTGGCAAAGCTGTGGAATCTCTGACTTGGAGATGATCAAATTGTGACTAGAAGAAGCCCTGAGTAACTTCCTCTAGCTGGGTCTGTTTGGATTCTTCATGAGAAAGTGTAACTTCTACCTTAATGTAAACTAATTGCATTTCAGCAAGTTTTAAATTTATTGAAATCTTAAAAATAAAGATTGTCCAAATGTGATTGCTGGCTGGTTGCTTAACTGTGTTGCATAGGAAACTCTGCTTTAGATTTTACTCCCCATCTCACTTGTTCTCTTAAATTATTTTGCTTTATAAACTACTTCATTTGTAAAAAACAAAGATCCAAATTCAATCTTGTCAAGGTTGGCAAGAAATCTTGAAATCAGCTTCATAAAATGGGATTAGTTGGAAGAAAGAAGCTACTGGTGAACCTTTCAGAATTTCCTTCTTTAGAGCTGTTTAATTTTATCAGTGTTTGCTGTTCTGTTGTCTCTGTGGTCCCTTCAGCAGCAAAAGAGACAAAGTTCTCTGCCAACTCAAAGACACAAACAGGAGCACTGGATGCTGGGAAACTGAAGGCTCCCATGGACAGTGGGATGGTGAATCTCCATTAAAAATCTGGAGCAGAAATTTTGCCCATCTAGTGTGAGTTATGCTGAATTTCCAAGGTGAACTTTCCACGAGAACATTACATAACATTCCTGCTCTTTTAGCACTTGGTGAACTTCAGGAACACATTTCCAGCCACACTTTTATATCAAATTTAATATCACAGTCCTAACATCCTACTTGCTTTGGCGAGATTCATTCCCTGCTCAAAAAACCCAACAGATTAAAATATTTAAGGTCACAAGAGGACAGAGTGATAAACTTTTCACTAAATTTTACCACTTATTTCTTCCTAAAGTTCTTAGACTCTTGCTAATCTCTGTGTATCTTTGGAAAAAATCAAATTATAATTTTATCTTTTAACAAATGCCATCAGAGAGACATAAAACCTGACTAATAACACAGAATTACCCTACATTTTGCTATCTGCTCTTTCATCCTAGTTATTAAAATTTAAGAATATATAAAAAAAGAAACAATTTTAGTGAATGACTCATAGCCTTCAAATTATCCTACACAGAGCTTTCATCCTTGTTTTCCCAAAAGAAAAATAATGAGCTTCTTTCTTGTTGACCATTACAGGAGCAGAGCATCCCCTTGACATATCTCTTACCTGAAAAGCTGGAAAGATTATTCTATGTAAAAAAATATAAAAGTTCTTATATTAATTTTTTACTTCATGTGGTTCAGCTTAGGCAGTGATATCCAGAGAATTGTTTGGTCACCTCAATTCGAGTGACCAGGTAGATGCACAGATTTGGCCAATGTGGCAGAGACCCTTCTCGAGTGGCACCTATATCTGACGTGCAGAGTGAGTTCTGCTCTGCAGGGTCCTCCTACCTCTTTCCTTCTAGTTTCCACTGCTTCCCTCTCCACCCAGCTCTCTGTCCACCTTCCTCCTGCTCTGCAAACTCAGGAATGTCCATTCCTGTCCTACCAGGTCTTTTCTACTGTGTCCTTCCCTATCACAACCTACTCTGCTCTGTCCATCCCAGTGACTCAGTTCCAAATCTTCCTTCTGTTCCTATACTGGTCTGTTTCCTGCCCTTAGAAGCAAAATACCACTGGAGTGGAGTCCTTTTTCAAAATTATTAATCTCTTTTTTTTCTTTTTTTCAAGAGTGGGGTTTTAGTCTCTCTGGTTTATTCTTGAATGTCAACAATGATCTCAGAGAAAAGAGTAACAAGCTGTACCCATTATCTCAAGATAAGACAAGAGTCAAGGATTCTCAGCCTGTGAAGATGGCTCAGACTGGCCAACATTTAGAAATAAATAGTTGCTCTTTAATAACTGATGTGTCAGAAATAAACCATGAAGAATGACACTGAGCTATGTTAGAGAACAAGGAAATGTTTCTCAGCCATCAAATCAAGAAACCCGGCTGTTTCTGAGTAACTCTGCCACTGTCCCCTAGAGACAAAGTGAATTAAAGGTTTTTAATTAAAATCTGACCTTTGAAAACATATGGGAAGGCATCAGCCATTTAAAATCCCATTTTGAAGAGACTTTTCCCCAGAAAACAGCATATCCAGTTGTCAGGGGGATTTCCTTGAAAATTTTCTTGCAGAATTATCTGGTTAATTAATCAGGATATAATAACAGCAGTGTGGTTTTAAGTGTCAACAATTATTCCAGCACAGGGAAGCAGTGACAGCAAAGATGCAGATTTGTAAAGCCACAAATGACCAGGGAATTCTTGCACCCCTTGATCTTTTGCACCATTAAAAATGGTTCTTTAATCTTATTTCAACTGTCAAAGTTACATAGATGCATTTAAACAAATGCTATGCTAGTGCTTTGAGAAGGTGATGGAGTTTTTTGTTTAAATTTCATACCATTAAAAAGTCCCTCTCAAAAAAAAAATTTGTGCCTTATATGTTGCAGTCATTTTCCAAATTTCAACACCTCTACTTTTCTTCCTGCAAGACAACTACCACTTCTCAAAATACTGAAGACAGTAACTTCTTTTATTCTTCTGTATAAGCAGATTTGATTTTGTTTTGGTTTTTAGGCTATAAGAGCCTTTATATGTCAAGCATGATGGAATTTTGTCAAGTTTCTGTAAGCCTTTAAAAATAATTCTAAATAATTAGATTAACACCCTGACAGTTTTAGGCCAGGCATATTCCCACAAAAAAGATGCCTTCACATTCTACCTTTTCTTCTCTTCCTTGCAATTCCTTTCTTGCGAAAATGGGAAAGATTGGCTTCCATCACCTTAAATTACAAATGCCACAAAAAAAGAAGCACTATTTGAAAAGGTGCTGGACACTGGATAGATGATAATAATCCTTCACAAAGGAGGTTCTGTTTATCTGACACCTTGGCTGTTTGTTCAGCTTTTTTGTTTTTTCAACATTACACAGCTGGTTTCATAAAATTTTTTATGCCCACAATCTTTGCTTTCCTTAAATTCTTAGAATGAAACAGGAAAAGTTCCCTCTGTAGAAAAATTAAGAAGGCTCTGGATATTAGCAGTGTACATCTTAATTAAAGTGTGTCAGATTACACTGTTTCTATCAGCAGGGAGAATGTCAGACAACAGAGAGAAAAAGAATAAAAAAGTAAAAGGAAGAGGGATAAAAGACCTCCTTTATTCCAGAAGGAAAGAAGAAAACATTCCACAGACATCAGAAGATACAAACTCAAACAATAAAACCCCAACTGCCTCCCCATTTAGAATCTCCTGCTTAAGAGGAATCATTAATCCCCTCAAATAAGATTAAAGCTGCATGCTACACCAAAGTATCTCTGGATAGATGACCTGGACATCAAGTTCAGAAGATTAAAAAAAAAGTTTCATCTGAAATAATACTGGCTGTAATAATCTCTCACTATGGACAATCCCAAATCATCCAAGAGCAGGAGTGGGGGAAAAGCCCCAAATCTCAAAAACCATTCTATGATCCCATCCTATTGCTTTATATCCAACATCTCCAATAAAATTCTGCCTGTTTATGTGACAGCAAAACTGCCCCAAAGCTGATTCTGGGCACAGAAGGAGGTAAATTATAGCAAGGTTCTCCCAGCCTTTTATCAACCTTTATCCCCAAGGATTTAGCAGCAAGCTCAGGAGCTGCCAACAGCAGCCCAAACTCCTGGCTCAAGGGCTTATTGTGGATCCATCAAGCCAAAAAATTTAAAGTGGGGATGCAATTTTCTTAAATCACAAAGTTATTTTATTTGATTTCCTAAATATATATGTGTGCATGTTCGGCCAGAGCTAATGGTGATTCTCACAATTTAATACTTTTTTAGTGCAGGAATTAATTTGAAGTTTGTCAAATTGATTGTTTGAAACAAAGCTTTGCCTTACAGACATCTTGTTTGTGCTGATTATGCTGTGCACTTGAGATATTAATGGTATTACCATACCCAGTACTACAGTTCAGAAGAAAAAGTGCTTTACAATCATTAAAGTTACTTCAAAATGAAATAGAAAATACGTGGAGGGTGTTCCAGTATTTGCCACTGAAAAATCAGAGAATAGGGAAAAGGAGGAACCATTTTGACCAGTGAAGCTGAGGAAGGAATGGAAAAAGAGAGGAAAAAGCCCAATATATTTCTGGAGGCCAACAAATGCCTGCAGAGATCAGGATGCAGAGTCCCCAGGACTTGGAACAGAACCCAAACCGAGTGCTCCCAATGCAAATTCCTTTGTCCAGCAAACTGCCAGGAAACCACAGCACAGAGAGTGTCCTGGGAAGGCTGGAGATAAGGCCACATTTTAATAAAGCTGTGTAGAGGAATGGTTGTCTAAGAAGGGTCATATAAACACTCTGCAGCAGGATAACTTCAAGACACGTAACCAACCCTTATGTTTATAGCAGCCTTATCTTTACTGCAGCCCTCTTCCTTAAGGCAGAGGCCTGGTGTCTCTGGGCTCCCAGGGAGGTAACCTCTGGCTACTGTCAAAGGTGTAGCAGAAGCCATGGGAATGCAGAGCTGGGTGTTACTTTCTCACCCCTTCACTGACCAATGCTATGCTTGCTTTTAGTTTTATGCATGAGCTTATTAGGTGTGCTATATATTCTGTAAATGCTTCTAATAAACTGAGTTTTGCCGTTAAACCGTATCGGTTCGTGACAGTTCTCCCGCGACCGCGGCATAATGGTGACCTCGACAAGATTAAAGTGAAAGGACCACGGCCGGTCGGCAGATGGGGAACGGGTTTCTTTGCAGCAGAAACGGCGGAAAGCAATAGGGTGCCGCGCCCCGGATGACCTCAGCAGAGGGTCCGGCCGTTAACGTGCTGCCGAAGACCTTGGAGGGGCTGCAACAGCACTGACGAAAAAGGATGGAGAGGCTGAAATGAATAAAATGTAAGAGATTCCCATTTTCTTACACAGTCTGCCATTTGTTAAAAAGTTGTACTGTTTCAAATATTATGCCAGTTGTAAACCGGTCTGTTAAGCTGTTTGTACCAAAGTTTGTACCCTCAAAAATCTCATTCCAAGTTGTATACCCCCTCTAAAACCCCGGGGTCCCCCCCCCTTCCGTCGGGCTAGGCTGTCGCCGTTCCCTGCCGGCTCCTCGAGCTGCCGGCCCCGCCTAATAGGAAAATCCAAGGACTTCCATGGTGCACCGCTCCAAAACCGAAGTACAGTTGCCGGCAAGCGGACCCAAAAGCCGCGACCCAGCACCAAATCCAGGTAAAAAGGGAGGCACTACAACACCGAGAAGACCCTCAGCTACCTAAAGACTGAATTCTGCTTCTGCCGCCTCGCCACGACCACAAAGGGACTGGGAAGAAGTGACACCCCTAGACCACACGAGCCCAGTTGGGTTGCCGGGAATTCCCGCGAGATCGGAGCCTCCCGACTCTGCTGCGGCGAGAGCAGAAGGTCCGACTGACACCTGATCCTCAGCGGCGACAGGAGCGAAGGCGGCGACAGGAGCAGCGGCGGCGCAGGCGACCCCTCGAGTTCCCCCTTTAAAGAGCTGACTAATAAAGGCTTTTCAAAGGAGCAGGTCTCCTGACCCGTTTTTTAACAATTTGGGGGCTCGCCGGGATCTAAGCCACGCCCAGAAGAGGACCAGGACGGGAAGGCGCAGCCCGACCTCGGACCTCCTGGACAGCTGGACATCCCGGACCAGAGGACGTCGCTCGCCAGCCTCGCGGGACGCCACTGAGGGAGCATCGGTAAGAATAACCGGTGGCGGGAGTGGAGACGAGCGGATGTGGAGTGAATGAGTGGGGGCCGGCAGCTCGGACCCCCCAAGCGAGTTTGGACTGCTGAGTACCCCCGCGAGGGGGCCGGCCGGGAAAAGCAGGAAGCGAGTGAACTGAGAGTGACTGAGGCGTCTCCAGGGGCATAGGCGCCCCCCTCTGGACGTGCGGAGGAATTTAGAGAGTAAGTGGCACGTCAAAGAAGTAAGTGAGGCACGCACCACACTGGCTGAGGCTATAGCCCGGGGTGTCACAGGAGACTAGCGCTGGCTGGGGTAGCGGCTGGAACCCTAAGGGCAGGTTGCCCAGGCTACTTTCGGGGCTTGTGAGTTGGCACTGGCTGGGGTAACTACCGGGGTGTAAAGAGAGAAAGGGAGCACTGGCTGAGGCTACGGCCCAGAGCGTCTGAGCACCGGCTGGGGTAGCAAAGATAGGCTGCTTTCGGGGTGCTTTGGAGACTGGCTGGGGTAGCTGTCGGGGTGCTGGGATAAAGAGTACTGGCTGAGGCTACGGCCCAGAGCGTCTGAGCACCGGCTGGGGTAGCAAAGATAGGCTGCTTTCGGGGTGCTTTGGAGACTGGCTGGGGTAGCTGTCGGGGTGCTGGGATAAAGAGTACTGGCTGAGGCTACGGCCCAGAGCGTCTGAGCACCGGCTGGGGTAGCAAAGATAGGCTGCTTTCGGGGTGCTTTGGAGACTGGCTGGGGTAGCTGTCGGGGTGCTGGGATAAAGAGTACTGGCTGAGGCTACGGCCCAGAGCGTCTAAGTACTGGCTGGGGCAGCAAAGATAGGCTGCTTTCGGGGTGCTTTGGAGACTGGCTGGGGTAGCTGTCGGGGTGCTGGAATAAAGAGTACTGGCTGAGGCTACGGCCCAGAGAGTCTGAGTACCAGCTGGGGTAGCAAAGATAGGCTGCTTTCGGGGTGCTTTGGAGACTGGCTGGGGTAGCTGTCGGGGTGCTGGGATAAAAGTCTGCATTGGTCGGGGGTATCTTGGGTACGCTTTCCGGGTTCGAGAGGTAGAACTGGTCGGGGGTGCCCAGGGAAGAGGTACGCTGTCCGGGTGCAGGGGAGTAAAGGAGTGCTGGCTAAGGGGTAGTGGCTGAGGCCCTAAGGGCGGGTCACCAGGCTACCTGTGGGGCATTCCGAGCACTGGCAGGGGTAGTGCCCAAACCCTGAGAGGGTCCCTGGGGCTACTTACGAGTGCTCAAAGAGTGAGTGAGAGTTAAAATTTGGGCTGCACGCCTTTAAACCTGTGTAGGTATAGGGGCACCTTAAAGAAGTTTAATTAAAACAAAGACAAGTAATTTTGCTTTGGGTTGCCCTGAAGTAAAGTTTCTGTCAGAATAAGAACAGCGTAGTTTTTATTTGAGACCCACTGAAAATGGGGGCATACATAAGTAGAGTGGAGCCAGTTGAAGAGAGAGAGAAAAAAATAAAAAATATTCCATCGGACAGTCCACTAGGACAAATGTTAGAACTATGGGAGTTTGATGAAGCCACTAAAAGCTTGGACAGGATCAAGATGATCCATTATTGCATAGAGGCTTGGCCTAAGCTAGATTTACCTGAAAGATGGCCATGGTGTGGAACTAGAGACCCCTGGATGTGTTCACAATTAACTCAATACTTGAAATCTCGAGGAGATTCAAGTACTGAACAAATACTCTATGCTATCTGTTGGCAGAAACAAGTAGTCAAAAATGAAACAGCAAAAATATGTAAGTTACAGCAAGGGAAACAAAAGAATGAAAAGCAGGAGAACCAAGAAGAAGCTAGCCATAATTGGGACCCCTTAGAACATTTGCCTCCTCCTCCAGTTTATCCCGAAGTGCTACAAACTATCCCTACTAATCCTCCAACCTCATTTGAAAATCATATCCCACCTTCTCAAACTGTAATCCCTGTTCTTTCCCCAACTTGCCCCCCTCCAGCTTATAACCCCTCTTACCCTCTGCCGTTTCCTAACACTGGTCTAACCTCCTCTCCTTCACCATCCACAATCCCTGCACCCCCTCACAGCTGGGAGCTAGGTCTGGCAACTAACAATGCGTCCTGCCAGGCAATAAAAACCCCAGAAGGACCTTACAGTAACACCAGGTCAAAAACCAAACTCTTTCCCCTAAGGGAGGTCCCATTGGGTGGGGCAGTTGGAGGAATAGGGTTTGTCAATGCACCTTTAACAGCGTCAGAAGTCAGAAATTTTAAGAAAGAACTGGGGAATCTGGTTGAAAACCCAGTGGGAATTGCCAACCAGATTGACCAGTTTTTAGGCCCAAATATTTATACATGGGGAGAACTAAACTCCATCTTAAATATACTCTTCAATCCGGACGAGTTTCGGTTGGTTAGGGCAGCAGGAATGCGCATCTGGGAGAGAGAAAACCGAATGGGCCCCCCCGGTGACCAGAAGTTGCCAATAGCTGACCCAGGGTGGGACCCAAACAGAGAAGAAGGGAGGAGAAATATGGAGGATTATAGAAACCTAATGATAAAAGGTATTAAAGAATCAGTTCCTCGGAGTAGCAACACCAAATTAGCTTTTGACAGGGCCCAAGAGAAAGATGAAACCCCAGCAGCCTGGCTGAGCAGGCTCAGACGGAATTTCCAGCAATATTCTAATTTGGATCCAGATAGCCCAGAGGGACAGATATTATTAAAGTTACAGTTTGTCACAAAATCCTGGCCAGATATCAGAAGAAAACTTGAAAAGATGGAGGACTGGCAAGACCGAGAAATAAATGAATTATTAAGGGAAGCACTAAGAGTATATCTTAGGAGAGATGAAGAAAGAACAAAAGCAAAAACCAGGATTATGGTAGCCGTGGCCAGGGAGAGTGTAAGGGATCTCAAAGAGGATGCTAGGGGTGAAAGGAACACAAAATCTTTACCAGAAAAAGGAAGAGGAAGGAACCCACCATCTTGGGGTACTCCTCAGAGACCGAGAGAGACCCGAGCCTGTTTTTATTGTGGAGAAATAGGACACTTAAAAAAATATTGCAAAAAATTGTCATTTGATGAGACTGTCGTAGGGGAGCAAGAGGCATTGGAAAAATTATTGAAAGGAGAAGTCAAAGAGGATTAGGGGTGTCATGGGCTCTATGCGTTAGGGGACCCCACGAAACATCAAGAAGGGCCCATAGTAAACTTTGAAGTAGGTCCCCAACATGAAGAGTTTGAATTTTTAGTAGATACTGGTGCCGATAAATCGTGTATTAACCGACTTCCAGTTGGAATTACAATTGGAAGAAAAACCTGTGAAGTCCTAGGAGCAGAAGGGGAGCCTTTCAAAGCCTCAGTTATAGAAAATATAGAAATTAAAGGAAATTCCAAGAGATGTGTCACTAATTTAATATATCTACCCAAAATAGACAGTAACTTGCTGGGAAGGGACCTGCAAGTTCAGTTGGGAGTAGGGATTCTTCCTAGAGAAGGAAAAATGGTAGTACAAATGATGAGGCTGACTATTGGAGACTTGAAAGAAATCAAGCCAGAAGTCTGGGCCGAGGAGGGAAAATATGGATATTTAGATATCCCACCTATAGAAATAAAAATGCAAGAAAATACGCCTCCTATAAGGGTCAGGCAATATCCTATTTCTCTGGAAGGGAAAAAAGGACTAACCCCAATTATAACCCATCTACTCACAGAAGGAATATTAGAACCTTGTATGTCACCCCACAACACCCCTATTCTGGCTGTAAAAAAGGCAGAAAATAAGTTTAGATTAGTGCAAGACCTAAGAGAAGTAAACAAAAAAACAATTACCAGGCACCCGGTGGTACAAAACCCCTACACACTCCTGAGCAGGATCCCTAGAGAACATTCCTGGTTTACTGTAGTAGATCTAAAAGATGCTTTTTGGGCCTGTCCTTTGGCAAAAGGAAGCCGAGATTGGTTTGCTTTCGAATGGGAGTGCCCTGAAAGTAAGAGAAAGCAGCAACTAAGATGGACTCGTCTTCCTCAAGGGTTCACTGAAAGCCCAAACCTTTTCGGGCAAGCCCTAGAAGAGTTACTAAGGCAGTTTATCCCTAAAAATAATGTACAAATCCTGCAGTATGTAGATGACCTCCTAATATCGGGGAGAGAGAAAGATGAAGTGAAAAAAACCAGTATTAATCTCTTAAATTTTCTAAGAGAAAAAGGCCTCAAAGTGTCAAAGAACAAATTACAGTTTGTAGAATCACAAGTCACATACCTCGGACACCTCATTGGGGAAGGGTGTAAAAAATTAAGCCCTGAGAGAATCTCAGGTATACTCTCAATCCCAGCTCCAACCACAAAAAGAGATATAAGGAAATTATTAGGACTATTTGGTTATTGCAAGCTATGGATAGAAAAATATTCCCAAAGTGTTAAATTTCTCTATGAGAAGTTAGTCCAACCTGAACCTGTAAAATGGACTGATAAGGATGAAGAACAATTGAAAGACCTAAAGACAAAATTGTCTTCAGCCCCTGTCCTGAGTCTCCCAGACCTTAAGAAAAAGTTTGACCTATTCATTAACTCTGAAGGGGGAATAGCTTATGGAGTATTAACCCAAGAATGGGGAGGACACAAAAAGCCTGTCGCATATCTTTCCAAACTTTTGGATCCAGTTGCAAGAGGGTGGCCGGCTTGCCTCCAGGCTGTAGCAGCCACAGCTGTTCTTGTAGAGGAAGCACAAAAACTGACACTGCAGGGAAAAATCATTGCACACACACCCCATGATCTCAGGACAGTGTTGAGCCAAAGGGCTCAACAATGGCTGACTGACTCTAGAATTTTAAAATATGAAGTGATTTTAACCGGCACCAGTGATTTGGAGCTAATCACATCAAAAAGTCTAAATCCTGCCCAGTTCCTCTCAGGGGAACCCACACCAAACTTAGAGCACAATTGCCTGGAAATCATAGATTTACAAACAAAAGTAAGGGAAGATCTTGAAGATACACCTCTACCATGTGGGAGGGTGCTATTTATTGATGGATCATCTAGGGTGATAGAGGGAAAGAGAATATCAGGCTATGCAATAGTCGAAGGTACAAAAAGGGACAATTTAAAAGTTATAGAAAAAGAAAAACTGCCCCCCCATTGGTCTGCCCAGTGTTGTGAAGTCTATGCCCTCAAGAGGGGATTAGATTTATTAGAACAAGACCAAGGTACAATCTACACAGACTCGAGATATGCATTTGGAATAGTACACACATTTGGAAAAATCTGAGAAGAAAGAGACTACCTAAATTCAAAGGGGAAAAATCTGATACATAAAGAATTAATTAAATTGGTATTAGAATCTCTTATGAAGCCCCAAGAAATAGCAATTGTACATGTCAAGGGACATCAAAAAAAAGGACACATTTGAAGGAAAGGGCAACCAAGTAGCTGATCAAGCAGCCAAACTAGCAGCTCAAAGGCTGGGAGAACCAATAAAAATTCTTACTTTAAATGATGTACCAGCTAACAAAGTTAGTGAACCAATATATGATGAAAATGAATTAAAAGAAATAAAAAAGTTAGGTTTACACCAAGGGAAGCAGGGGGAATGGCTGACCCCAGATGGAAGAACATTCCTAAATAAAGCAATAGCTCGAAAAATACTGGCAGAAATCCATAGCTTAACCCACTGGGGCACCCAAGGGTTGTGTGATCATTTCCTGAGGGAACACCTATGTGTTGGAATCTATAACCTAGCCAAAGCAGTGACTGAAGGATGCCTAATTTGTCAAAAAGTAAATCAAAAAGTAATGAAAAAGCCCACACCAGGAGGAAGACAAATAGCATTAAGACCCTTTCAAAGTATACAAATAGACTTCACAGAAATGCCTCCAGTACAGGGATATAAGCACCTTTTGGTTATAGTAGATCACTTAACACATTGGATAGAAGCCTTCCCTACAAAAAGGGAAACAGCACAAGTAGTAATAAAAATACTATTAGAACACATCATCCCCCGATATGGACTGGTAAATAACATCGATTCAGACAGAGGCCCCCACTTTGTAGCACAAGTCCTGCATGATGTTGTTAAAGCCTTGGGAATTAAATGGCAGTTGCATACACCCTGGCATCCCCAAAGCTCGGGGAGAGTTGAGAGGATGAATAAAACCCTCAAAAATGTATTGACTAAATTGATAACAGAAACTGGAATGAATTGGCTAAAATGTCTGCCCCTAGCGCTCTTGAGAATCCGAGTTCGGCCAAGGTCAGACATAGGGGCTTCACCATATGAGATGATGTTTGGACTCCCTTTCTTACTAACTCCTTACAGCACTGCAAATTATTTAGAAGGGGAGGCAACCACTCAAGAATATATTCAAACAATTGGAAAGACATTGGCCGATCTTAAGAGAAGAGGGTATCTTCCTCAAACCTCCCCCTTAGATGCGGATGTACACCAAATAAAGCCAGGGGACTGGGTCCTAATTAAATCTTGGAATACCATTCCACTAACTCCCAAATTCGAAGGTCCATTCCAGGTCCTGCTCACAACCCACACTGCAGTGAGAACCCAAGAAAAGGGTTGGACACACATATCCCGAGTAAAAGGACCATTGCCACTTCCCAGTGACTCTGTTACCCCAGCAGAGACTCCCTCTGAATGGACTACCATTAGAGATCCAAACACACTTAAAATAACCTTCAAGAAACGACCAAAGCCCAATTAGATCATAAAATGTTCTCTGTAAGTTGTTGTTCTAAGTTATTATAAAGTGTTAAAAAGGTTGTGATAATAATATCATTACAGATCTCTTATAGGGCACACCACAGAAAGCCTAATCAAAAACTGAACAAGTGGGAGCACACTGAAAGAAACTCCATAAGGCCAGCTAAATAACTTCCCCAACCCAAGAGGCAAGACCAGGTGTGATCGAGATAATGGTTCATACTGGACTCTTGGGAGGACTAATTATAGTCCTATTGATGAGCAAACCCACCGAAGGAGCATGCCCTAAGAATGACTATCCCACTTCCCTAACCCAAGAGGCAAGACCAGGTGAGATCGAGATAATGGTTCATACTGGACTCTTGGGAGGACTAATTATAGTCCCATTAATAAGCAAACATGCCAAAGGAACATGCTCTAGGGGCTACCATCTCATCTATGATGAAGAGAATCTGCAGTCCCTTATAAGAGTTCACACTCATGTGAGTCCCACGTGTTTTAATATAACCCAAGTATCTACTTGCCAAAAAAATGAAAAACAATATTGGATGGTAAAAATTGCTGCAACGTTTATGCAGCACCTAACTAGAGAGTGCCCTATAAGAGAATTGTTTTACCAAAAAAATTTAGACAATCCAAAGGGAGTTGCAAATTTAATAAAAGAAAAGCCACTGAATGAAATTGATGAGCCCCTTAATAAAAACTTACCAATTGACTTATTTATTGTAATAAGCATCCTTGCCAGCTCCCTACTCCTTCCCTGCATATTCCCCTGTTTAATTCGAACTGCAACCATTCAAGCAAGCCCCAAACCTACTAAAATAAGACTAGAACCCCAAACTGAAGAACTGAATAAAGCCAAAAGAATATATAACCAATACCAGAAATTAAAAAAGATATACTCCCATGAATCAAAAAAAACTGTCAATTGATGCGGGCAAAGGCCCGATCAAAGAAATAGAGGGGGGACTGAAATGAATAAAATGTAAGAGATTCCCATTTTCTTACACAGTCTGCCATTTGTTAAAAAGTTGTACTGTTTCAAATATTATGCCAGTTGTAAACCGGTCTGTTAAGCTGTTTGTACCAAAGTTTGTACCCTCAAAAATCTCATTCCAAGTTGTATACCCCCTCTAAAACCCCGGGTTCCCTTCCCCTTCCGTCGGGCTAGGCTGTCGCCGTTCCCCGCCGGCTCCTCGAGCTGCCGGCCCCGCCTAATAGGAAAATCCAAGGACTTCCATGGTGCACCGCTCCAAAACCGAAGTACAGTTGCCGGCAAGCGGACCCAAAAGCCGCGACCCAGCACCAAATCCAGGTAAAAAGGGAGGCACTACAACACCGAGAAGACCCTCAGCTACCTAAAGACTGAATTCTGCTTCTGCCGCCTCGCCACGACCACAAAGGGACTGGGAAGAAGTGACACCCCTAGACCACACGAGCCCAGTTGGGTTGCCGGGAATTCCCGCGAGATCGGAGCCTCCCGACTCTGCTGCGGCGAGAGCAGAAGGTCCGACTGACACCTGATCCTCAGCGGCGACAGGAGCGAAGGCGGCGACAGGAGCAGCGGCGGCGCAGGCGACCCCTCGAGTTCCCCCTTTAAAGAGCTGACTAATAAAGGCTTTTCAAAGGAGCAGGTCTCCTGACCCGTTTTTAACAGAGGCAAGCAGCATATGAATTATTTACTTGCTTTTTAGAAAAGCGTCAAATTAAAAACATAAATCTGCATAAAAAGCTCCCAGGGCTGCTAACCTACAGAGATGCTCAGGGGTTCTTTCTGAATCCCCATACGATCCATGAACTGAGCAGTGCGGGTTCGGTGATAAGTTACGAGCAGCCCAGCGCGTCCAGCCGGAGGATAAGAACAGCAGGGAGCTGGGAGCCTGGAGGCGGGACCGCCCCGTTTGAAAAGTGGAGCCGCGGGAGTTTGCATTGAGTGGAGAACACGGCTGCGGGAAGCTGAACTTCAAACAAAAAAACAGAAGGGAAAACATATGAGTAAAAAGTTTCAGACAGCTACCTAGCTCATCTCAAATATTCTCTCTAAGAGAGATGAAACAATTAAAGACAATGACTGCCCTGTGGGTTAATAAAACAAAAACAAAAACAAAACAAAACAAAAAATCAGCTAGACCATCACTCATGTTTAGTGAGACAGAGTGGAGAAAATAGGAGAAATACTGTAGGACTATATCATTTGGAGGCGGAAAGGACAAAAAAACGGCTCGGGAGTTCGGTGTGGTTTGGGAAAAAAATTTAATTACCTGGAGACTTTCTCGGCCGAAAACAAAGGCTGCCGAGACTGCTAAAATCACCATTCAGGCTTTTAACAGGACAAGGAATAACGCAAAAAGATGCAAAAGTCCTCCAAACTGCGAACTTTTTCAGTGTTGGTAGCCCCTGTCCCGAGAAAGGCACAATGCCTGCCGCATTTTGCCAGACAATAGACCACATGGCTTCAGGAGCGGAAGTTCTCTCGCCAGCTCTGAGAACGAACTGACCGATCAATGAAGTGGCACAGCCACCAGACCCTGAGGGCGTGGTGAAACACGAGAGGTCAGGCAGAGCTCAGAGCGACAAGGGGGGCTGGCAGTGGGGACGACACAGGAGGCGCAGTGCGAGCCGGTGGCGAGCGAGGCAGCGGCGCGACCCCCTTCCCTCTCCAGCGGCGGAACGCAGCGGGGGGAGGCGGCGGCTGCAGCTCCCGCAGCGGCGGCAGTGAGAGAGGCGGCGGCGACCTCCTCGAGCACAGCACAGCCCAGCCCAGCACCGCAACAGAAAAGCGGGGGAGAGCGGCAGCAGCGAGAGAGGTGACAGCGGATGATGTCGCCCCCCACCCCCCCATGATCAGCGGAGAACAGAATTCCAGCTCTTCAGTTTCAGCTTCAGCACAAGAGTTGAGCCCCCACTCCTCATGCAGGAGAAGGAGAAATGCAAATACCACTAAATGCTTGCAATGCAGGTGCCATAATCACAAGCAAAGTACACAAAAGAAAATGCAGTAATCATTTTGTTGAAATAAAAGTGAATTTTCAATTGTAATGATTTGATGTACTTAAATCCAAATTAGATTGTGTTTTAGTATTTTATTGGTATTCAAAAATGATTTTTATGTGGTTTGTTTTAAGTTTAAAGCTTTTAAGTTTTAGGTTTAAGGTTTTTAAGTTTTTAGGTTTAAGACTTGTTAAGTATGAGTTACATTTAAGATTTATGAAGTTTAAATAATAATAAAATTTATTTTAAGTTTAAGCTTTAATAAGTATAACTTAAGATTAAGGTTTTTAAAGTTTAAGTAATAATAGATTTATAGTTGTTTGTAAAGTTTTTGTGTTTTAAAATAAAAAGTAATTTAAGATAAGTAAGATAAGTAAGTTAAGTTTGAAAAAGGTATTTGAAAGACATGATTTATTGATTATTTTATTGTTGCTATTGTTAAGAGTTTTGTTTTAAAAATGTTTTAAGAGATATCACTCTAAGATAAAGCCAAAGTCCTGGCCACACTTTGACTTTAACTGGAGGGGATGTTTTCATCAGCAAATCCAGATGTTTTCTGCACAACAAAAACTAAATACAAGTCACTTTGACTTGACAATTTGACCTTATAGATATGACAGCTAAACAGACTTTTGAGGTAAACTTGGAAAGCCTTACTCGAGGAGGCTACCTAAACCCTGCCTGAAAAAGAGTTTTTCAGCTGTTGCAGAATCTGGGACAATGATATAATATTTTAGTAATTGACAACCAGAGTCGCCCTTTCATACGTGCTTGATTGGTGTACCCTTTAATGACACTGAGGTGAGCATTATTACTACTGAAATCAGGAGTCAGCTACAGCGCTGTGGGAGATCCAGAACTCGGAGTATGAAGAACTGCACTCTGAACTATGACTTATGAGATGACAAGTTACCATATGGGGAGTGACCACAGACACTAGAAATACTAGGGTCATTGCATGCCCAGTCATGCCTGTATATCAATGCAACGGGCAATTGCAATGAGAGAAAAAGTGCGTAGTGCAACTTGACCATGGCCACAGATATAACACCTGAGAATGAGTTCTGAAGATTTTGAGGGAATGTGCTGTATGAATCTCCAGACCCAATCGAAATCCATTCACCAGAAGCTGCAAGACCTAAAACAACATGTGCAACTTTAAAAAAAAAAAAATGATGAGTTTTTTTAGAATAAAATTTAGTCAATAAGAAATAACCGGTTGGCTGAAGAAGATATTACAGATGAGATTGATAATTTTACTTATAATTTGCCTTATATTGCTTGTATTGCCTTGCTTGATGTCATGCTTACAAAATATGCTTATGAAAATTGTTAAACAATCATTTAACCATGTTATGCTTGCACAACAGAAAAACGGAGGATATGTAGAGGAATGGTTGTCTAAGAAGGGTCATATAAACACTCTGCAGCAGGATAACTTCAAGACACGTGACCAACCCTTATGTTTATAGCAGCCTTATCTTTACTGCAGCCCTCTTCCTTAAGGCAGAGGCCTGGTGTCTCTGGGCTCCCAGGGAGGTAACCTCTGGCTACTGTCAAAGGTGTAGCAGAAGCCATGGGAATGCAGAGCTGGGTGTTACTTTCTCACCCCTTCACTGACCAATGCTATGCTTGCTTTTAGTTTTATGCATGAGCTTATTAGGTGTGCTATATATTCTGTAAATGCTTCTAATAAACTGAGTTTTGCCGTTAAACCGTATCAGTTCGTGACAATTCTCCTGCGACCGCGGCAAAGCTGAATGCAAAAAAAGGTATTTTAGAGAGGAAAAAAAAAAAAAAAAGGGTGACTATAAACTCATAAAAGCACAGACTGAAAGTTAGAAAATGCTAGAACTGAAGATGCACGTTCCAAAGACTTAAGAGTCCCTTTTGTGAAAATGCTTTATGATCCAGAATTTATTTACACAATTAAACACACAGACACTGCCCTGCAGGAGTTCTGACTCCGTGCAGCAACTGCGTGGACTTGGACCCAGAAATTAATTCCATTTATGTGTGAGCTTATGCAATGTCAATAGAATTCCTTGGCTCATTTGGGGAAGAAATTAGAAGGCACGTAATAAAAAGTTTGCAAACGGAGTTTTGAAAATTTGGGAAGACTCATAATTTAGTCAGCTGAATACCATTCCAGATCACTGAATTCTTTCATAAGTCTGAATGATTTACAACACACTTTTCTCCAATGGCAAATAATTGCGTTTGTTTTCTAGGTGTCAACCCTGGATGAACCCTGTTCTCTGTAGCTCTGAAAATCAGAGCTACACTTAAACCCAAGAGAGTCTGTGTTTTAAATTTATGCTATAAAAGTAACAAATGTTCTGAAAAATTGTACAGTAAGCCGCTCTTGAAAACCACATTTTTGGTGATTTTGACACCAATTGCTGTGCATTAGCTTCCTACCTCTAAAACTAAAATTACAGTATCCTTTTCCCAAGTGTGTTGTGAGGATGAATTAATTAGTGTCTGTGAAGCACTCAGTATGGCCATATAAAAAAATAAATAAAACAACTCATGATGAAATTAGTAACTCCAGGGACTGCAGAGCTTAGCTGAAGTGTGGTAAATCAGGCCTCAACCCCTACACTGAATGATAAAGATAAAAATGGAACTCTGAATACTTTCCATTCACTGAATAGTGCTCATTTTTCTCCTGAATGGAGCAGATATCCTGTGGAAAAAATCTGCTATACAAGCATGAGAAAGCCATTTGTAATTCATTACTCTGTTCTATATTTGGTTCTGATTAATGTTTTCTTTTCCTTTTCACATAATTTTTCTTTTATTACCATTTATAGTCCTTTTTCATATTTTCTTGTAAACAGAACACAGTGTCAGCAAAATTGATTACAAGGAACTTTCCAACCTAACACGTTACAGCGCCTTCACAATTAGGCACAGAAAACTCACTCATTCACTGTGATTTCACTTTATCTAAGAGAAAAATGGGGGGAAAAAAAGGAGAAATTGCCAGGCAATTTTGATTGCAGTATTTGTCTCGTGTCCTCTGTCAGCAGTGACCACTCACTGCTCTTTTGTTGGCTCTTAACTTGTGGGCACGTTGTGGATGGAGAACCACACAGGGGTTCTTCCAGCTTGAGTCCATCCAGCCAGGAGCATTCCAGCACAGGTCCTGGCTGCCTCAAGTTCTACCAGTTTCGCAGTGCCTGTGTCGCCCGGCTCAGCCAGCCCTGGCATCACGACGACACTGGGGGGTTCTTGGCTGACCAAAAGCAGGGACGTGGCAAAGGCAGGAGATAAAAGGCGGGACTCTTCGGAGACAGGGCTACAGAGTTTATTGGATCAGGGGGATCCTCACCCCAGGGCTCTGTGTCAGAAGAGACCCTGAGAATGTGACGGGAGCAACTTATAAATGGGGGTGGGTCTCAGGGATGGGGTACAGTGACAAACCAATAACAGAAAAGTAAGGAGTGACTCTTAACATAACATACAGGTGCAACATCAAATCAAAACCAACTGGGAGGGGACCCCCTTGATTCTGCCCAATCACTTGACACCTCTCCTGGAATTTTCTGGATGCAGGGAGAGGCCCCAGAGGGACTGACAGGACCAGAGGGTTATGTAACTAATGATTGACACTTAACGACTATTTGACAAACAACTTGGGGATGAACAAAGGGAAAGGAACAGGAGGGGGGTACAAAGAACAAACCATTTTAACAATAAACTTTCTGGAAATAACTCATATAACAAGAACAAGCAAAGTAAAATCCAAAACATGCATCACCACATACCAGGAAAAAAGGGGAATGTGAACCACATGAAAGGCCCCAACATCTCAGCCAACAACTCTCACCTTAGTCACTCCAGAGCTTAAATCACACTCCAACACTTCATGGGCAGTTCCTGCCAAGATCTCCTGACAGACAACTGCCTCAGCCTGCACACCAGGAAATCTCAGCTCCCCACAGGAAATGCAAGTTTTGGGGTAGATTCCACTCCTGACCACCACCAGTCTACTCCCTGTCCTAGGTACAGAGCCATCACTGCATGGGAAGCATCAGCAACACCAAGCCCTGCTTATTGTGCTCCATCATCTCTGAGGAAAATGCATCTCTGTGTTCAGCTTCTCTGCAGCACTGATAATGAACTTTCCCCTGATTAGACCAGCAGAAATACATCACATTTCTGCATAGAAAGGAAAGTCATGCAGGGTGTAGTAATCCTAATGCAAGTCAAAAGCACTGGGACATTCACAGCATATCTCGTGCAAATGTACTGACTTGTATTTCCTGAGTACCCTGCACTAACGCATAAATCCGACCTGGAGGGGAAACTGGGCCATAAAGGGAACACGTTTGGCCATAAGGATGCAGCAGCACAGCAAGGAAATTGTATCTGTGCTCAGGATTACACACTGGGCTGAGCATCTGCGATGCCACGGAATTAAAATTAAATGTGGTTTATGTTGTGGTAATGTTCTTTGTTGACTAAATCAGCCTAAGAATAAAGTGAACTTGTGCAGACACACAACACCCCCTCATGTTATTAAAATATGTCATTCTCAGATTAATAGGCATACCTCAGAGTAATTATGCCCTTGTAACTCTGACAGTATTTGCGTATGACATTTGTTGCTATTCAATGTCAGAACAAAGAAGATGATGTTGGAATAATACAAAGTGTATCAACTAATAGAAATTTAAAATCTGTAAATCATGCTGAATTACAAACAGGAAACATGTCACAAGGTGCAGAGTGGTATTCAAATGGATTTTGATTTGTCAGTTTGGGGATTTTCTGTGGACAAGCCTCATGGCTGCCAATTTCACTCCTCCCTTCCCCCTGTTTTTTCCTCCTAAAACTGCTTCCTTCAACTCAGAAGCAACATTCCTGAATTACTCTTCTTGTAGAGAGAAAATAAAAATAAATATAATTCTGAGAAGGCAGCTTAAGGCAGTCTAGGAAATGGTGCTGGGAAAAGCAGCCCGGAGAGCAAGTGAGAAGATCCCAGTGCCTGCAGTGCCACCTTCCACTCCAGCTTTTATTGAGATCTTGGGTTCCCAAGCATAATCCTTATGATCCTACAGCCCACCAATATAAAATGGTTGCAAAGTAAGGGACTACAGAGGGGAGGCAGAAATCTTTACCCACCAACCACTAAAATGTCACAAAAATCCATTGTCCAAAAAAAGGTATCAGTACATTAATATTTAAAAGCTGTAGCCAAATAATTCTGAAACTGTCTCTGCAGAACATTTCACTGCTGTGACCCACCACTAATGCAGAGCAGCTGGGATGCCCAGAGCCATCCACCCAGTGTCTTGGGTTATGTAACCACAAAAAAAAAAAAAAAAAAAAAAAAAAAAAAAAAAAAAAAAAGTTGATTCTATTCCATCTGTTGAAATTCGTTTGGGGACGTGTGAGGTGTTTTGTTTTCTTTATCTGTTGTAACTCCAGAAGGGAGGGGGTGACTGCCTTTCTGATAACAAGCCAGATGTTAAAACTGGGTGGGGCATTGTTTCTTATCTCTGTTCACCCTCCCACTATCTCCATGGAGATATCTTCTGTTAATGGACCATTAAAGCTCACCAATGACATGACACATTACATCATCCCATTGTGAGATGCTCTACCCAGGGAGGAGGAGCCAAAGCATTTCCACCTAGATAAAAAGAAACCACAGGTGTCACCAGACATCCAGTGTTCCCACGGGACTCCCAAAGGAAGACCAGACCCATCTCTGGACTCTTTCTCTACAGAACCATCTCTACTTCCAACAAGACCACATCTGCCACTCCAGGAGGGCTTATTTTTGGACTGTTTCCAACACCCTGACCAATAGGGTGTCAGATTGCATTCTGACTCTGTCAGTGGTCTTTTGCATTATTTGATTTATTTTATTTTACCTTTTTTTTTCCCTTCTTCCTATTAAATTGTATTTTTGACTTTGAGTCTCTCACTGGTTTTACTTTCAAACCACTACAACCAGGCAGCTCAGTGAGCAACAATTTACAAATAAAAGATATTTATTTTGTTCCTGGAGTGATACTTCTGAAAGGTTCATTTGAAGTAATCATTAGGGAGGACTATAACTCTATTTATGCAAGTCCAAGACACAGACCTTCCACTAATCATTTTGAAAGCACATTAATGACATTAGTTAACTTTATTTGCATATGTTTGCATTTGGGGATTATTTCAGTGCATTCCAAAAACTGCCATCTGGCTATCAAAGGATCATAGATTTAACTACAGTTACACGCAAAGCCCTAGGTAAAACAGGTTTTAATTTTTAAAAACCCAAAACAATCCCTTTGTTTAGATAAATGTCAGTTAAATCACCTTCTGAAATCTGATTCAGCTTACCAAAAAAATTTAGGACATTGGATGAAAATACATTTTGATTTCTCAATAAATTAAAAAACCAAATTGCCCCGAAGAAATGAGGATTGTGCTGGGCATTCTAAGAGTTAAACTTGAAACTGCTTTGCTACTTACCAGCCCCTCACTAGGCATGATGCTGGTGAGGTGAACGACCTCGAGATGTGCTGACTGGGACACCAGAGAGTCAGATGACAGCGAAATTATGTGGTCACAAATCCCAGACAGGGTTTTACACTACAAAGAAAAATAAGTCAGTGGAATCCCTCATATCAAACTGGAACTACAAGTGGAGAAGTCTTTATTTTAAGAACTAACCAAGAATAAACAGATAATTTTAATTCTTAGCACTGTAAAAACTACAGGCGTATGAAAGTCAAGAGCAAGTGGTTACGGAAACAGAAAACATCCATATATGCCAAGAAAATGTACATGTATGAACAGTTCTGCTGTAGAAGAATATCTGTATCTCTAAACTATCTTCTCCACTCCAACCATGTGCAGTTTAAAAACAAAAGAACAAACTCAATGAACTTTACCCTTATGATTATAAATATGATTGAAGCAGAGTGAAATAGGTAAAAATAAATGTCTTATGCAACTGAATAACCTATTTTGTCTACCAAACAATGACATAATCCCTACCAACTGTGATAATTAGGTGAATTCTGCTCTTCAACTTGGAAAATTTTCTTTGTTAAAAATTGCCTGTCAGAGAAGTTCCTTAACCCATTTCCTGAAGTAAAATTCTTACGCATCTTTGAACACATCCTTTAACTGATATTCTACATCACTACAACTATGCAATGATTTTGTTATCCTGCCTTCCAGCTAACGATCTCAAAATCTTAATGCAAATCCACAGAAACACCTTCAAAGCAGGAGCCCCCTTGCATGGACAGTAGCAGTGGGTCTGACAAATTAAACCCATCTGTCAAAGCAGAGTTTGTAGGTCAGAGAGGAGCTGAGCTGAACTCTCAGAAAACATTCATGTAGAAAGATTTATTCCCAAATTTCTGTGTGTTGCTTAAAGCACACTCCTTCAAAAAGTCTATGCCTGAAAATGTTTGAACCTAATGTGAAAGAATTCATTTCACAGAACTGCAGAATGGGTTTCTGGTCGAGGCTGTGCTGTGTGCATCTTTTTTGCTTTGGGGACTATGCTCTCATTTTTCCTAATTATAGCAAATTCAAGTGAAATCCCTTCAGGGAAATTTTCTTTCAGGCGTTTGCAAAAGCATGAGGCTTTCTAATATCTCATATGACACTATCCACAGAAGTTAAACAAATAAAGTTGTCACAATGAATACGTTAACTGCCTAAATTTATCGGTTGTATTTCCATTTACTGTGCAGTTACTCATCTGGAAATCCAAGGACAACTCTGGAGCCCTGGCTGTGGCATCTGGATTTTGTATCAGCTGCAAGATGCAAAGCATCCCACTGAGGTGTGTGTGACTGCAGCTAAAGGTCACCATTTCCACAAATATTTCAAGCAGTTTCAGCTCGGGACCAGAACCCCTGAGCAGAATTTGGGTCTCATCTTCTCCCAGCAGAGATAGGGAAACTCAAAAAATTTCCAGTGGAGTGGGTGCCCCTGTGTGTGAGCACATTCTTTATCCAGTTTTTTAATCACTGGCATGTCAAGATATTACCATAATTTCCAACTGAAAACCTCTCTATGCCTCAAAATTTGAGAGCATTTGCCCAGATTAGATGCAGACTAAATCCCTGAGAGAACAACACTTTCTACTTTCTACTGTAATGCTTTAACCTTAGAGTTGCCTCATTAAACTACTTTTTTTAGCAAAATACACAACAAAGAAGTTTTTAATCAAATCAGTTTGGTCTATGGAAGGTGTCCCTGCCACAGTTAGAATTGTGGGCTAAAAGGTGTAAATATATATATATATATGTGTGTGTGTGTACACACCCCAAATCCCAGAAGGTATCAGGTGCTTTTGAAAGTTCTATTCATACCCAGGTTTGCAATAATAAGGGTTTTTTCTCTAAAAGTCACTGCACGCTTTCTAAATTTAACAGCACATCAATGATTTATGACAGATTTTAATCCCCAATGGAAGCAGAGTATGTGCAAAAGGCTTTAAAAAAAAGAAGAAAAAAGAAGAGTCGAGCACTTGGGCAGAGCTTGTCAAAAGCTTATCTGAACTTGTAAATCCTTTGAGAGTTCCCTTTCACCACAGGCTTTAAACCTATCTCAGTGTTAGTACAGGTTTTCAGTGCTGGTACCAGGAAAATATAAAGTATTTGAACTTAAAGGCAAATATCTAATAAATAATCTTGAATAAGGTTCCACTTTGTCATCAGATTTTTTGAGTTCTGAAGGCACAAAATGCTCAGTCTGACAACCAGTGATGCACCAGGTCTATGGATCTGACCAGCCATCCTGGTTGGAATATTAACTATACAGAATATTGTGCAGCTTCTAAACCTAAACCAATTATTTTTTATTTGTAATTAACTGTAGCTATAACAGAGAGCATTACTGTGGGGAACATTAAATTTTAGCAACTGATATAGTTAATCAGAAATTATGTCAAAGAGTAAGGAATTTTATTTTCCTATAGCAGCCTTACTTTTTGAAAAAATAATTTCAATGTGTGGGTGTAGGAATGCATTTCCCACACCCAGCAAGTGCTTTCCATATAGGGCAAAGTTTAAAATTCACTCCTTGCATTTCTTATATGGTAAAAAACCCAGAAATTTTGCTACCCTTATGACAGTAATTGGTTCAGTGCCAAGAGAGAGACATCTATTGAACTTTTTCACTGTTCTTCAAATCCTGTACCTCTCCCTATTGGCAGAAAGACAAATTGTCACTCCTAAAACATTCAGTATTTAGGAAGGAGCACAAAGGAACTAAGGGGCTTTTTAGAGTGTTTCTAGCAGGGTGTCAGAGGTTTTCTCGGACACCTGTGCGCAGCTTTTCTTTTGTTTTTTGTAACGTTTGTTATTTTGTTATTTTTCACTTATTAAACATTTTACTACAAAACACCTCTGAAGAGCAGTCTCGCTAAAATTATTTTAAGCCAATCTGCAAGGGCTGGACCCTCAGAGATTGATACATTTACACGTAGCTCATAACACTCTGGCCACGTGTTAAACTGTATCATGTGGGGTAAAAATAATGAATACCAAAGCAGAATTACTTACCACATGAAGAATTTTATTTTCTGTTTCATACACTGTACAGTCCTGTGGTAAAACAGAAGAAAACCTATCAAATGAATACCACATTAAATTTACTATTGAGAAATGAAATAAGGGTTTGTGCTGTTAACAATCTCTTACATATTCCTGATGAACTTTAAAACTTGCTACTTTTGGAGCAGTCATTTTCCTATTTTAGCTACCATTTTAAGAATAATCAATCTTACACTCCATAATTTCAGTGTCACCCTTACCTTGCTTTTTGCTTTAGTGCTATTACAGGGGTTAAAATATTGTTTTTCTTTAATAATACAAACTGTACAAATCGCTAAAAGGGATCTCCTGCTGCTATTACTTATTAATGTTTGAAAGTTCCCTCAGTGTGACCCTCTGGAAATTGTGACACAGCCATGGCAAAGGGATTTGAACCATCCCCTGCAGCTCTGCCCTACCTCGTCCTGCCACTCCAAATCTCAGGTTATGTTCTGCTAAAACATAAAATAAAAAAGGAAATACAGAAAATATCTCTTCCAAGCAGAGTGAGATTAGAACAGGGTCTTCCCAAGTCTTGGTTCCCTCTGAGGGTAGCCCTGGGCCAGGCCTCAGCCCCCAGCCTGGCTCCCTCTCCCCTTATTATGTTGGGAAATTGTTAAATCCTTCTCTAAGTGCTATTCCACATTGGAAAAGGCTTTCTACAGAGCAAGATATGGGATAATTTAAAAACCTGTCTTCTTCATTTAGTATTTTTTCCTTGAATAAGCGTTCAAGTAAAATTTAACTTGCTGGTAATACCTGAGAGGTCCCTTCAAGTAACTTAAGATTCCCTCAGTTGGTCGGAGCCTGGTGATGGCAACACCAAGGCTGAGGGTTTTATCCCTGAATGGGCTTAGGAGTTGGACTTGTTAAGTGAGTCCCTTCCAACTCAGAACATTCTGTGATATCCCTTCAAGCAGCTTAATATTCTCTATAGTTCTCAAGATTTCCTCATTTTACTGGATATTAATATATTAGCAATGAGTTAATTGCTTCAGATCTTCCATGAAACAATTCCAACCCCCTTATTCCCTGTACCCTGAACACTGAGTTTGGTCTGGGACACTCTCTGGAGGTCTCTGCTCCCCTTTTCCAGCAGCCCAAACCCTTGGCTGTTCCCATCCAGCTCCCAAACCTTGTCCCTTGGGTGTGTCTTTGAGGATTTTTTTCCCCGAGCCCCTCTGAGGCAACTGCTCCAAACTGTCAGCCTAAGGAACTGCCCCTCCCTCAGCTCTGAAGGCTAATATTTATTTTGGAGGATTGCTGCTCCCGTGGAGAAATTAATTTCTAAGTGACTACAGTTTAAAGAATATTGCTACAGAATAAGAAAGTCAAAATCAGAAGACTGGGAGTGCCAAGCAACAAAGAACTTAGATTAGCATTTCATGGTCAAGTATCCCTTTGATGTTCTCTCTGTATTCATACTGTTATTTTCTAGAGCACAAAAAAGAATTTAATCAGTCAGTTTGACTGGCAATGCCCAAGGCAGTTTTTCTTACAAGTTTTGCACACTTCAAACAGCTCATCCACCATCTCCTTTTAACCCTCTATATACCAAGAGAACAAAATGATCACAGCAGGGCTTCCAGCTTGACTTCTGAGCTAATGTTCCTATTTAAATTATTCCTTTAATTTCTGTGCTAGAAATACAATATGAACCTCCCTCTGAACAAACTTAATTACTTCAGGTCAAAGAGTAGAAGACTTATGTATAGTAAAACTGAAATTTTACTGTTTTGTAGAGCAGAATTAATGTTAGCTGTACTTATGTTGCACATTCAAGATTACATTAGCATGAAAAATGTTAATGGCTTTGGGATTTCTTCCAAAATAGATGCATATTGAATTTTTTTAAAAATACATCAGACTAGTTTAACTGAGACATTAAAAGCACTTAGTGTTTTACTAAAATATTAAGATATGTAGGTCACAATATTCTTCTGATTTATTTTTCTCTGATACATAGCAATGCACTAGGAATCTCATTAAAAAATAATCTTCCAGGACTACCATTTATAGGATGTTGATCTATTTTTCTTAGAAAATAAATAATAGTTACAGTCACATTCTTTCTACATTCTCCAGTAGCAAGATGACATGATAAAAATAATTGTTCTTAAAGTTTAAAATAACCTTTAAATTAGTAGCTGTGTTCTATTTCCCCTCTGTAAAAGGATAAACCCAGGAATTACAAAACCAGTCACAGCAGCAGTGTTGCAAACCAAGCAAGGACTGCACTGTCCTGAACATCCAAAATTGAAAGGTGCAGCACACCTTTGTCTCTGATAAAGTGAAACTGCTCCTCTGCATGTTCATAAAGAGAAAAGGTCAGTGGGACTTGTGCTCACCCATGCTCTAGTCAAAATTGCAATTTCTAATTCAGAAAGAAGGAAAAAATGCAGGTATCACAAAAATTTTGCAGATACCATAAAGAATGTTTTATGGCAAGTTCTTGTTAACTAACACATAAGAAAATGTAAAATATTTAGTTCATTAACAAAGTTCTATAAAACAGCATGAGCTAAGTCAACTACTGAAAAGAAACTGAGACCCTACAAAGGAGCATTTCCCACCACAACACACAGGAAAGTTCTACAGCAGTCTTTGCGTGGTGGATATGACAAAGTGATATTTCAAAATACATTGCTGCATGCATAAAATGAAATACTTCTGAAATTTAGACATTCAAAAGAAAGACATCACTCTGGAATTAGGGAAATATACAATGGCAAATGCACAGAACTGACTCATTTTACTTGGTTCGAAGGTAGAGACTTGATCAGAGTGTATTTTTAGAAAAGAGTGAGCAGATGTTTGATGAAATGTTCTTTAGCAAATGCAAGCAAAATAAGATAGAGGGGCTGAAAGCTGAAGTCTGCAAAGTTCAAACTGAAAATAACATCCAGGTTTTGCATGGTAGCTGCTGAATCACAGGATAATTCAGGGGCCTCTGGAGGTTGTCTGGTCCAATCACCTTCTCAGGGGAGGCTAATTTAAAATTTACACCAGGTAACAAAAGTTACTAAGAAACAATTACTATCCATTGCAGTGCAGACTAGATGGCTTTAAAAAACAAGAAAAGCCATGCTTCATCTAAATGCAGTATTTGGCTAAAAATTAGGGCAAAAATCCATTATAAGGTGTCTGAATTTATCTCAGTGAGGTTAATTAGACAGTAAAAAAGGGGACAACAAGTAACATTTTGTTTGGCTTTTGTTGGAAAAAGTTAGGCTGAGTTGTGCCAACATCCTTTGGTAAGACAGAGACACTTTTTTTGAAAGTTTGTTCTTGCAGGTCAATGAGTGTATCAAAAGCATCTACCTCAGATTTAAACATCTTTGACCTAATGAGGGAAAATTAGAATCCCATCTGCCACTAGGACTGGGAAACTCCTCCTACTCAATGAAAAATTAACCAATGTCTGCATTTTATGAACAAAAATCCAAACCTATTCTTCCCCAGTTCCTCCAGTTGTCTCTCCCTCAGGACAGCCTTGGTGCATGATCAAACCCAAATTTAGTTCAGTTATTTTGGTGGATTCCATTTCAGAGCAGGCAGGACAGTGAGTGTGCCTTGAAACTGAGCTGTAACTCAAAGTGAAGTCAGCAGAGAGCTCGAACATCTCAATACCCTGTTCGAATGCGCTTTTTTGCGTATTGTTATAAACACATTTTGATGGGACATTGCACCTCAAAATCAGGATGTTTCTGCAGCTGTGTGCATGACATAATCCTTTTACAGTAGCTTAGTGAAGGTGATCAAAAGGGTTAAGAAAACTGAACAGAATAAAGTTTCCAAACAGAAATAGACAGCTGTAAAACTCTAAAATTGGAGAAAGAGGTTTCCTTTTACCCAGCATGAGCAGATGCTCTTTAAAGGTAAATGAGTATTCATCATAGCATTTGCCTGGTCTGTAAATAATAATAAGACATTAAAATAAATTTGATCTAAGGTTATGCCACTTAGATCACACAGGACATCCGAGCATGAAGATTCAGAAGCACTTTCTATATTAAACTATGGTTACAGGGTAGTGTCCTGTGTTAATAAAATTCACCTGGAGTGGCAGCTGCAAGTTGTGCACACAAAACGTGTTCAATTTGCACAAAATGTCAAAGACATTCCTCACTTAATGTGCCAAATTGGTACCCTTGACTGCTACTTTCACACTGGCTGAATGAGGTATTTAAAATGTATATAATTCATAAAACACGGAGTATTTGAAAGGATCTGAGACCCAGGTTTCTATTAGTTATGTCTTTCAATTCATATTCCAGCCTACAACTGAGCCTGCAGTGCTGGTTTAGGTGAGACATTTCTGCTTTCACACATTAAGGGTGATTTTCCTCAGATTTATTGACAGCAAAGCTGTCTCTCTATGACTGATTTGGTTTTATCTGCTCTTTCTGGTGCTAAGTTTAATATAACATAAAATTATCTTAATAGACAGACATCAAAAAAGCCAGATCTGACAATAAGATAAAGAAAAGACAAAACTTGATTTGTAACCTGAAGAACTAACTACGCATTTTTCATCTTGGAATGACTTGGAGTTTATGCTAAAAGATTGTTTTTAAGTTGTCAAAAGGAGGACAGCTCTGGGACTGGAGCTGAAGAACTGGAAAAAATAAAGAACCAAAGTATTGCTCGCAGAGGAGAACAGAATTTCATCTGCCAAAAGCTGGGACATGAATGACACAAGTGGATGTAGCCCTGGTTCGTGCCTGAGATGTTTTGGTTTTTTGAAATTTTTTTCTCAGGGATTTTTCTGTAAGCATGTTTTTGTAACTGTAAACTCTGTTTACATTCTTTCCCCAGGAGGGACTTCTTCTTGATGTCCCTCTGGTCCGACCAATGTGATTGAAGAGGTTTGTCTTCTTGTCACCAATCAAATTGGTCTGTGTAAAAAAGTATATAGGGGAGACACATCCCAAAAATAAAGGAGTCATTTTCAGCCTTCTGAAGTCAGAGTCTGTGTTGCTATAGTGTACAACAGCATCAAGTGCAGACAGCAATTCAAAATTACTCTATTTTCACCTGGACCACAGAGAAAAATCAAACTCACACAAAAAAAGTGCAATATCAGCTGAAGGACAGAATCAGAATCTGGACTTTTTATACTGTAGAGAAGTTCATTTTGCTTAGTCTGTAAATCAAAAATAGCCTAGTGCTATAAGCACCTTGTAAGAGAAAGCTTAATAAAGATACATAAATAATTAAATGCCGACACAGGAATTCCTAAACTAAAAAAAGAGAAAAAGGATCTTTGCTTTCTGCTGCAAAGATGCATAAAGGACAAGATTTCTGTGAGGAATAAAGCTGAATATTATAAATTAAGGATAATAGTGTAAAATATAATGACATTTATCAGCCTTAGTTTTTTGCTCCAAGAACTGAAATAAAATTGGAGGGGGAAAAAAATTTTTCAGAACTACTACTCCACTACTGCTCCAAAAAGCATTTGAAATTGAGTTCTGTGATTGCTCTGCTGGGAGGGTGCATGGAAATCTGTGGCAGCACAGGACAGAGGCAGGCAGGGGAGTCCTCTGCATTGGAGACAGGCCTAGCCTAAAGTCCCTACAAAACTGGAGCTTGGGCTAAGCTTTCTTCTTGCTTTCCTTCCTTCAGCCCTTTCATCTTTCTCCTTTTCTTCCTTCCAAGACAGCCCTGCCTGTTCTCTGGCCTCTCCACATATTCCAGTTCTGTCTCATCAATATTTTATCCGCTCACAAGGGGAGTGGCACATTGTAAATATTTGTAAAACTAATTTACCCTCAGTCTTTCAGTACCTGTGTGTCACCTCTTGTCTTACTTCAGGGGCTGACACTGCCAGAGACTGATTGATATGATATGATATGATATGATATGATATGATATGATATGAGTCACAGCTCCAAGCCTGACTTCAAGGAGCGTTTGGGCAATGGCCTCAGGCACAGGGTGGGATTTTGGAGTGTCTGTGCAGGGCCAGGAGTTGGACTTGGTGATTCTGGTGGGTCCCTTCCAACCCAGGATATTCTATGATTCTATATATTATATAGAACTAAAGACCAGATAAATTATTTTAATGTACTTGAGGACTGTACCATATTACAATTAACTAATGAGTGTCAGTGATGATAACACTACTATCATTATCTGTTCTGTAGTTAGTTGGTTTAATGTTAAGAATATTTCATGTTCATCCCTAAAAATCTTCCACGCTACTGGTGCTCCTTTCAGTGAAAAAGCCACAGAGCAGGTTCTGGATGTATTTGTATGTATTTTAAGAACTTGTCCACAAAACATTTTGGATCATTCATATTTTAATCTGGAATAACCTGTTAGCTGTAGTTAAGCTGTTTCCCACTGTGGCTTTATTCTTCTGTTTAACACTTGCATGGTGGTAAATCACCTGACATGAAATTGTTCACTCAAGGGCAAAGTGGATTATTTTTAACTTCACACCATCCTTCAATCTATCCAGGAAGATCCCCAAAGTCCAAAAATCTTCTTGTCCCTCCCAAAAAATGAGTGTGGAAAGAACAGAGAAGTAATACTGTAACAACTTTTCTGGCGATGTTAAAGCTGTAGTGAAACTTCCTGAGGTCTGGCCCAGACAATCAGACTCCTTTGAGTTTCCTCGGGACTCAGCCCGAGGAAACTTAATGGAGAGAGGCAGCTTCGATCCAGTTGTCCGAAAAGTAAATTTAATAATACAAAAATAACAAACAATAAGGCATCCACTGTATTGGACTGAACTGGACAAAGCAGTAACAAGGGGCAAAAGGCATGAGGCCAAAGGCGGAGTTTTGGGGCAGACAGGCGTACTTATGCACCCTGCTGTGGGTGGGGAGTTAAGGTACGGTCTGAGGGAAAGGTCCAATGGGGGACAGCGATTAAGAATATTAAAATTCTTGCACCAAAAATCAACCCATGATAACACAGAGAACTGAGAACTTTCTAGTAACAATTAGCATAGAGAGCATGTCAATCAGCCTTCTACTTATGGTACTAAGAATGGGGTTTCCCAAGGCATTTTTCCCGGGTTCTCTTTTTTCCTATGGAAACTGCCCTCTACACTGTTGTTATTTTTACTATTGCAGTTTTTAAGCAGTGATGTGAAAGGACTCAGAGCAGAGGGCCACTCCTACCTGTTGCACAATGGTTGTTAGTTCCAGGCACAGTTGAACAATGTTGTTTTTCAGCAGTGAATATTCTGTCACGCTGACGAACGGAGACCTGGGACAGGGGAAGGACAGGTTTATGCAGGATTAGGGACCACAATTTACACTACAGGCAGATCTATGTAATTCAGGGATCAGTTCTACAGCACAGAAATACCAAATCTTTTCTATCTCCAGCAGCAAGTCGCACAACTTTTGTAATATACACCTTTGAAACAAGAAAAAATGCGGGCAGGATGTAAACTGGATTTTGGCCAGAACATCAGAAGTTCTCACTCTTATGAAGAGTAGAAATGGGAGCTTTCAAATAACCATAAGCAGCCCAGATTTTCTTTGTACTGCTTATTAAAAAGATGGCATTTGTGGTATGACATCACTCCTCAGCAACAATCAGCACCTTAATTCAGAGAGCACAGTAATGCTTACTTAGTCACAGCTTCCTGGACACTCATTATCTTCAGGCTTTCCAAATTCTCTTTGAATCTGACCCTGTTTGAATTTATAAGAACTGACAAGGTCATAGCTTGAGAGAATATGACTGCTGGCATTAGGTTAGGAAGATGTCATCAGGATTATACAAATCCTCTAAAGGTGAGTGATTCACTGTGATTTCTAAGGTGATATTTATACATTCCAGAGCATTCAGATTCCAGATAAAGCTGTTCACTTCTATAATTACAAAGAAAAACAAGCTAATGTTTGTTTTTTCCAAGCAAGAAAAATGCTGTTTTATGTTTTGGTTTCTGTCTTGCCACAGTCACAGAGATACTTTTAATCAAATTCTCAGTTCATAAATGTAAAACACCAGTGGCTGGTTGTTGAGCATTACCCATCACACCTGTACCTAACACATCCAGCCTACTCCTGATAAATAAGAACATTTAATTTTCAGACTAAGCAAGTGCTATTATTTATTTTGAACATTCTTAATTGATTTTCTCAACTCCAGCTTTTCTGTCTTTTTGATGGCTGAAAAACAGCTCAAACTCCACAAGTTTTCCTTCCTTGTCCTTCATGCTGAAATCTCTGATGATGTTACCAGTTGTGGCAGTGAGAATAGCACAGAAATATTAATTTTACACAAAATCCAACTGAAAGAATCTCAAGAGGTATCTAGAGAAAATTTTAACACTCTCCTGACAGAGAAGGGTACTAAATTTCACTTCCAATATTACACAAATTTCTAAAGATTTAGAGCTAGAATTCCAGACCTGCCATTTTAATGTTAGAATAAAAGAGCATAAGAGGCAAAGAAAGAACAAATACAGAACTCCCCAAAGAATTATTCTCATGCACAAGGGATTGCGGAATGGTTAGTTACCTGTCCAGCCAGGCGAGTAAGTTCTTGGCAGCACCAATCAGGTCAACTACAGAGGTAAGAAAATCATTTGGCAGTCGTCTGGAGGCCCTGCCATCGTAATGGCCACTCCTCCTCCTACCCGTTATAAAGTTTTGAAGGTTTTTGGCTGAGGCATTCAGCTTGTGACACAGTGTTCTCAGGTTTTCAGTCTCCAGACCATAATTCTGAGGGAAAGAAGAAGATTGATACTGTGTGGTCAGCTACAGGAACCAAACTGAGGAGAAATATCCTGGATTGCCTTGGCTGATGGGGTGGTTGTGGGTACCCATGTTGAGATGAAACAGGAATATTTGGGTTAGGACACATGGGATGCACCCAGTCTGGGGCACAGCCTCTGCTGCCATGGGCACTCACAGTCTAACACAACTCACGTGGATTCAGCCACGTCCCTGAGGGAAAGGCAAAAAGGATCCCATGTGCTGAGTCTCCAGGTCTGTCCCATTCTCAGGAAGTGAGCTGAGGGAGTGGAGTGTCCCCTCTCTGCTGTGGCCCCCAGGTGTCTGTCACCTCGGTCTGCAACAGTCCCACTGCACTGGATCCCAGCACCTGGAATTCCTTCACCTGAGCAGAACATCCCCTTCCCCTGCCCTGTGTATAAGGAATTAAGTGGAACACGGCCTTGCTGAGAGGCTTTCACAGGAACAGCCTCTCCTGAACCCTGCTGCTGCTGGAGAGCAGCTGTCCCACGTGGATTGGAACATGGGAACATCAAACCAGGTCAGAGAAAAGGCTCCTGCTCCCCACAGCTGCTCAAGGAAGAGTGAGCAGAGAACATATAGGAACAGTTGCTCATGGCTCAGAGACTCCAGCCAGTGACAGGGTTTTCATATTTAGGAGTTCTGAGTGGATTTTTGTCCATTGTTCTAGCTCTGATGGTGGGAGAAGGGTTGAATCTAACTGAAGGTTTCCAAACACAGGTCCCTTTTCTCTTTATCCATGTTCCTTCATCCATGTCTCTGTCCTTTTATCACCAGGCCCATTGCCCACTTAGACCCAGATAACAAGCACAAAGATAGTTCAAATCCATTAAATAACTCAAATTCACACAGAAAGTCTCAAACATGCTGAACTGAACCCAGATTTCTTGCATCCCTCACAGGATGTAGGAAATGAAAGAATTTAATAAGCATTTAAACAAAATAAACTCTCAGAGTCTGAATTGATAGCCCACTGTTAATTTCAACTATGCTTATATTAGAGGATGACTGATCAGGAAAATCACACATTAATATTTTTGCCTAAACTTCTTCCTCAAAGCAGAGAATAAAGAATTGAAAAGAATACACTTGACAGATGCTAACATGGATATTTGTACTAGAAATCATAATTTTCAACTCAAGAAAAGGGAAATATACTGACC
Source organism: Sylvia atricapilla (assembly GCF_009819655.1). Taxonomy (NCBI): domain Eukaryota; kingdom Metazoa; phylum Chordata; class Aves; order Passeriformes; family Sylviidae; genus Sylvia; species Sylvia atricapilla. Next base: position 15,767,882 of record NC_089173.1, on the reverse strand, counting down.
AATGACAAGATTATAAACTGAGGTTGTATGGAAAGCAAAAAAAGCACAAACAAACACTTGGTGAAGTGGTTTGGACCTCTGACAGCTGGCGCTGGGGACAGTGCCTTCCCTACCAGCCATTCTCCCTGTCAAAGTTCACTCTGAGAAATAAATCAAGACCTTGCCTCCAGCTTGCAGGGAAATCTATGAGAAATGAAACACTTTGCTACCTTAGCTGACTGCGAAGAATTAGACTTAAATGGTAGGGAGAGAATTAATTTCATTGTTAGGCCTGTATCACAGTTAAAATATCGTGGCAGGGGCTGGACCATCCAGTTCAAGACCAAATTGCTACAGATGACAAAAAAACTCTCTTCAACTTTTTTCCAAGAACAAATGTGGCACGGTTAGCAACAGTGTCACCAAAGAAAGTCATTCTCTTTTGGATAAGTTTAAAGAGCAAGGTGTATGTGATATTAGTGCATCATCTGTTTAATATCACATCTAATAATTTATTAAAGCACTGAAGGAATTCCCTCCCCTGCTGTATTTTCCTCTCGACTTCCACTCATGCCAAGATGATGACTAAGTAGATGCACTGGGATGCCTTTTCCAGCTCTCAACCAGCTGGGCAGGATCTGGTTTCCCCTCAGAACAGGTTTCATTCTGCACACTCAGCAACACATTACAAGGATAATAAACTAGATCCTCTTGGTTGCTTATTCCCATGGAAAGAAGCAGAAAAAAACCCTCTCCCAAAAACTTGCTATTGCATAAAAGCTCTGGAAACCTGTCACTTTGCTTTTAAGAGGAGTTAAGCAGGAAAGGACACAGTTTGATCACTGAATCTATAAATACCAGAGGGTATTTTAGATCTTAGCAAGTGTAATCAGCCAGAGAGATCTTCTCCAGTCACTGGAAAACACAGAGGACTGAGCAGGAAATGTGTGTGAGGAAATCCACCTAGTGAACAAGTTCTTTGCTTTATCTTGAAGTTTATTGCTTACATGCCAATGACAACCTCAATTAGTGTCAATATAAAATTTAAAATACAGCAGAATGTAGATAAAATATACCCATAAAGACAATCAGAAGATGAAAGGAAATTTTTCAGCACAGTCGAAGTGCTGGTGCAAGTTAGTGGTTTATCTGAGACTGAGCGGGGCACAATAAAGGGGAAAAGATAAAACTATAATGAAAGTGACATTAAATCAATGCCTTTGTAGAAGACAGAGACATTGGGTTGTTCTAGATTTAAGCATGACTAAATCCAAGATTTAAATTTTTAAATCAAACAACTGTAATCAATTATCAAATGGGAAAATGTGCTTACGAATAAACCTTAAAAGTAACCCTGTGACACTGTTGTACACCACAACGACACAAAGTCTCCAACTTCAGAACGCTGAAAATGACTCCTTTATTTTTGGGATTTGTCTCCCTTATATACTATTCTACACAGACCAATTCAATTGGTGAAACAAAGACCAACCTCTTCAATCACATTGGTCAGACCAGAGGGACATCAAGAAGAAGAATGTAAACAAATTTGCAGTTACAAAAACATGTCTCTTGTTTACAGAAAATTCCCTGGGAAAGGAATTTCAGAAAACCAAAACATCCCAGGCACGAACCAGGGCTACATCCCTGCATCCTGATGCTCTGATGCCACCAAATCCCACTGTGGCAGCATATCAGGAGAGGACTGAAGGAAGTTGTGGCTTCTTTTGGGCTTCCAGAGTCAGCAACCAAAGTGATGGGGAATGGAGGAGACTGTTGCAGAGGAGAAAAGAGCCAGGAAGTGAGTACCCCCCAAAATTTAAACTGTGTCAATTATAATTCAGTGGATGCGTTTGAAGACAAAGAATTATAGTTTCTGGCAATGAAATCTAGATCTCTAATTCCTGTAGGCACCTCATGTCCATGGTGTAACTGAGTCTCAGAGCTGCCAGACTAAATCATTATCACAGCTGCCAGGCCAGACTTCAGCCTTCACAGCCACACATTCTGCTCCCCCTGTGTTAAACATGTGCTGCTCTTGTGAGCCACGCCATGAAAATTATGCTCCTGAGCCTCAAAAATTCTGTCTCCTGGTAGGAGATTCAGGTGATTTCTTTCTTGCACTGTAATTCCTAGATATAATTTCTGGTTTAAAAAGAAAGACAGAAAAATAAGAGAAAACCTCTGAAAGGGACAAGAGGGTGCCATTAGCATAGGCAGGATTATTTTTCATACCAAGACCAGGGAAAAACAAACGAGAAAGGGTTGCTCCATTCCCTGTTTTTTTTTCATGATGCTTCAGATTGTTCCATCATCAAATGACTCAATTAGTGGAAATGGATATACAAGTTTAGAGGATGAATCCTGACTGCCAAAACGACCCCAGATGTTGTCTGTCTAAAACCACACAGCCACATAATTTGCCAAATTATCCTGAAATCTGGATCAGGAAGCTGCTTAATGAGACTAGAATGTTGCCTAAAGTCACCAACGCTCCATTTTAGAAAAAGGGGCCTGAACAGGAACACTGCAGAAAGTGCCAAAGTAACAGCACACCTTGAACACAGAAAAAGATGACTGGAAAACCTGTTAAATATTTAAGTTATTTCATATATAAGCACAGATGAAACAGTAAGAACTTCTGTATCTCCACTGACAGCATTATTACCTGCACACACTCAAAAGAGCTACACAGATTATCTGATTTGTTCAGTGACTGATCCTGTGTTTTAGGCTGGAGCTCAGCAATTCCTGACGCCTCATTCCATGACAGGAGCTGGGAAGAAGGATTTCAGGAGGCAGAAATTAAACATAAGTGTGAGATGAGAGGCAGTCAAGCTCATTATGGAAGAATATCATTAGCAAAATGCCAGGATGAAGCTGTGCTTGCAGTGACACTTCTCAGTGAGGTGTGCAGCTGATTTGGGTGGAAGCATAACTCTGCTGGCTGCCTGCAGAACACAGCTCTTAAATTCAGCTATTTCCCCTCTGATTTTCCCATTTCCAGACTCTCTGTCCTAGTTCCCCTCTCCTGTTGGGTCTGAACTGCTGTGCTGGTGGCTGAAGTTATTTGAGGTAATGAGGGAACAGATGCCCCCAGGGCTTTCACACTTGATCAGGTTTTCTGAAGCACAGAAAACGGGTGCCTGTTGTCAGAAACGGTAGAATTCAGTTGACAGGATGTCCTGGGGTGACTATGATGCCTCTGTATGCCCAATCATCTGTTCTATGTGTGCTGTAGGTTGTGTTCTGTACCATTAAGAGTGGTTCTGAGGGTGAGCAGGGAAAGAAGACGCGCGCAGTTTGTTTTGAAATGTGTTCACTCCTCCACATTCCTTTTTCCTGCTTCCTCGGGACTGCGTGTTCGTCGGATACACAGAGAGCAGCCAGGGAGAAGTTTTTTTCCTTTTAGTTAGTTTAGCTAGCTGAGGCAAAGAAGTTTCCTGGACTGTTTTTTTTCCTTTTTCTTCAGATTGTTTAAATCTGCTCTGGACTGAAAACCCAAAGAAGGACTGGGATCTAGCATCCATGGCCCACCAGGGCCTGGACCTCGGCATTTTCCAGCACTGAAGGGACTTGGACTGATAAAGACTGAGAGAGCGCTGAGCTAACTCCTGGCGAGAACTTCCTCAGTTTTGCCATCTCTCTTCGGATCAGCAAGAGCTTTTATTGTTTAATTTTTTTTCATTCCTCATGCTTGTGGGCATTTTGTTTGTTAAATAAATAGGTTTTTTTCACTTTTCTCTGAGGAAATTCTTTCCCGGACCGGCTGGGGGGAGGGGCCATTTGCATTTGCTCTCCAGAGAAACCCCATTCAGAGGTTTCCTCCCAAATTTGCTCTAAACCAGGACACAGGAGAAAATGCCATTTTTTTTCCTGAAAAACCTGAAGCAGACTAGTTTTTCCTAGTGCAGAGAAGATACAGTGTAAGAGGGAAGTTGTTGGATACTCCCTATAGTTAAAATTGGAATTTTGGAAACTGAAATATAGGAAATCTGCCTCCAAACAGATATTTCCTCTTTTTAATGTCATAAACTCAAAATACAAAAATAGCTAAATACACATTCACCATTAACCTTCCTGCCCTGTGCCTGTGACAATTCCAGCTAAAAACTGACTGTTTTGTACATTCTGGTTTAAAGTTCCATTTTTGAATAACTGAGCAAATTCTGTATCCATCTGACAGTATAAGATCTGAGCTTTTTACATATTCAAAGGAGTGGAATGAAAAAAAACCTTCAGCTATGTCTTCAGGTGTTGTCATACCTTACTGCAGGTAAGCAATAACATCATAAAGGAGGATTTTATGCTAATAAAGCAATCTGGAAGAATTTTAGCTACTAAAATAAAATAAGCCAAATTATTGTAGCCAACATCAAGATAAAAAAATAATGAATATAATGGAGAAGAAAAAGCCAAGTGCTAATCATTTTTTTGTAAACACCAGCACCTGAAAATCAAAAGCCAAGCACGAAATACCTACAGTTTATGAAGTTTATTTCTTCTGTGGAAACCCCCCCAGCATTTTTTCTTACAGGTAGAGCTACAATGAAATTGTTTTGCTGTAATGTGACATAGAGAGATAGAAATAATATCTGCACATTGAATTTTAATAGGCACAGGGTGTAATTCTAGCTAAACAGTTTATATTGCATAAGTAATGATTTAACTTACCTTAAAAATAGATTTCTTTTTAATTATAGTAAATTTTCTTCATGTTGTCATTCATGTGAGTAGCCAGTGTAATATATATATAAATATATGTATAAATATATAAACACATGGGTGCATACACAACTTTTTCTGTAGGTGATACTTTGAGACTTACAATTTTCACTGAATATAAAAGAGCAGAGCAGGAGAATATAATGAATACAAAAGGGCAGAGCAGGAGATCTGGCTGAGGAGGTGAAAGGAAACAACACTGACTGAAATTTGACACTGTCTGATAGATCCCCAGCTAGCTCTGATTCCCTGCTGTGCCAGGGGCCGTTCCCGAATCTGCCTGCAGACTCGGGTAACGGTGCAGAACAAGGCTGTTCTTCAATGGCAGCAGGTGTTATAGTGTCTAGGTTTCAGAGCAAGGATCGGAGAAGGCTCTCTTCTGTATGGTTTCTCAGAGATCTTTATTCCCCAAGGGGGGGGGGGGGGGACAAGAAAAAAAAGGTTGAACAAAGCCCGCGCCCACTTTTAAACAGGGGGGTAGAAGGTGTGGGACAGGAAGGTGATTGGCAGGTAATTTTCTATAACATAGGGCAGGGTCAGGGGGAATATGGACAGCTGACCAAAGCTTCCTGAGCAAAGGCAGGGTCAGGAGAGATGGACAGAGGGACAGGGGAAGAGATACCTTTGGGTGGTACCTGATTTATTTGGGGGGGGGGAGGGGGGAAAGCAGGGATGAACCATTGGGATACATAATTCCAAAACAGCTTAACAAAAGCCACCACCACAATTTCCCCTTTTTTGTTTAATTTGAAATGAAAGGAGAAAGAGAACTAACTCTTCAAACTCCTGTCTGTGGCCCCTCCCACCATCTGACAACCACAGCCACAGTGAATTTGGAAGGAGTCGATTTTTTGGCTCTCTTAGCTAGAACTCCCTTTAGTACCTTAAAGGCTAGGGAAATCAAAAGGATAATGAGAAAAGCTATCAGAATATCTTTTACAACTGATGACATCTACCCTGGCAACCTCTGGTCTCTAAAGATGTTTCTCAGTCAGTCTCCTGATTCCTGCTTAATTTCCTCAATCATGTTCTTCATTTCTTGGATGGAACCGAAGATGCTCTGGCTTCTGCTGGATAAATTGAAGCAAGGCATCCCTTTGAAGTCTTCACGCTCCTGCTCACGCCGTACCAACAGAGTTAGCAGGAACAAAAACCACAGGAGTCCTGGCCTCATCCTGCGGGATAGGAGGATGTCTAAAACAACATACACATATAAGTAGGGAAACAACATTTAAAACTCATCAGAAGAACCTATTAAACACTTTGGATCAGGGAAAACACAAGATTTGGGCCTCCCACTTTCTTCGCGTCATCTCCGGGAGGAAGCAATGGCTACATCGCAGGCATATCCTTGACCCCAAGTGACTAAATCAAAGGGCCCCTGGACCTTCCAGGTCTCAGGGTCCTTCACCAGGACTGGTGGCCTCTCTTCAAACCTCAACCGCTGACTCTGATTGAAGTGCTTGATAACAGGAGGGTTGAGATTTTCAAATGAACAGTTGAGAAAGTTCATAGTTAAAAGAGCCTTACAAAGTCATTGGTGTGAACTGTTGATCTTCACATCCCCTCTCTGTTGTTCCAGGGTTTTCTTGAGAGTGTGATGGGTTCTTTCTATGACTGCCTGACCGGTGGGGGAGTAAGGGATATCCTTGCGATGTTCAACCTCCTACTCCTGCAGGAAATTACAGAACTCCTTGGAGGCATAAGTTGGACCATTATTGGTTTTGATCACTTTGGGGACCCCCAACGTGGAGAAAGCCTGCACAGTGTTTCCGTGCATCAGTGGTCTTCTCCCCTGTGTGGGCTGAAGCATAAACTGCACCAGAGAAGGTATCAACTGACAAGTGGACATATTTAAACTTCCCAAACTGGGGTATGTGGGTGACATCTGTCTGCCACACCTTGTAACTGCCAATCCCTCTCGGATTAACTCCTGATCCTAATGGTGGTACATGAATGCATGTAAACACATCCTGCCAGCAGTTGCATCCTGACCCTAGCCTTGCTGATCAGCTGGGCCATGAACTCTTGTGGCTTGGTGATACTTTTGGACATTTGGTGACCAAGGAACATCCACTCTATGATCAAGAGAGGGTCCTTTTGGTCCTTGTCCAACTGAAAAATGAGCCCATGGAGGTGTGGCAATTTCCCCAGAATGATGAAATTGAATGGGAGGTCTGGCCGGCAACGATGGGCCTGCTGGCTCAACATTACCAACTGTACCTTCTCCAATGCCTACTAGGCCTCCTGAGTCAGAGCCCTTGGAGAATCTAACTCTTCTCCCCCCTTTAACAAATTGAAGAGAGGGGCTAGGTACTCTGTAGTAAGGCCTAGCCAGAGCCTGACCCAATTCAAGGACCCACACAGCTGCTGGAGGTCCCTCAAAGTCCTAGGCCCATCAGTGATCACTAACTTCTGGGGTGTTATTGTCCAGTTGGCAATCTCAAGCCCTAGGTACCTCCAAGGTGGCATCCTCTGCACTTTTTCTTGCTGCAACTGAAATCTCACAGCGGTCAGAGCAGTAATAGTTTCCTCCAGTACCTGTGTGAGCATGTTGTCATTGGGGGTCACAGACCAGCATGTCATCCATAAATTGAAGGATGATGGCTTCCCTTGCCTTGGCGCACACTGGGGACAGTATTTTGGCGACGTACCACTGGCAAATAGTTGGACTGTTTTTCATCCCTTGTGGTAAAACTTTCCAGTGGTAGCACCTCTAGGGAGCTTTCCTGTTGATGGAAGGTACAGAGAAAGCAAACCGCGGGGCATTGGCTGGGTGTAGGGGAATTTGGAAGAAACAATCTTTTGTATCAATGACGATCAGATTCCAATTTTGGCCGAGAATTGAAGAGGATGACATACCCAGTTGAAGGGACTCCATGTCCTTGATAACCTCATTAATTTTTTGCAGATCGTGGAGGAGGCATCACCTGTCCTTCCCTGGATTTTTGATGACAAACACCGGAGAATTCCACAGGCTGTTAGTTTCAACAATGTGGCCTTTAACTAATTGCTCCTCCACAAGCTCATTGAGTGCCTTCAATTTTTGTTTGTTCAGCAGCCACTGGTCCAGCCAAACTGGAGTATCTATCAGCCAATTCAGTTTCTGGATAGGGCGCTCTTAAGTGACCGCAACTAAAAATCCAGGGGTTTTTTTGGAATCTGTAATTCAACCCCCCATTGGGACGTGGCATCTTTTCCCCAGAGAGTATAACCAGAATCAACAACAAACGGGTGTAAAGAGGCAAATTTCCCATCCGGTCCCTCAATCTGCACAATGCTCTTTGGTCTCGTGGCCAATTTTGTCCCCCTGAGACCTGAAACCTTGCCAGCCATGGGTTGCAGCTCCCAGTGAGATGGCCATTTGTGTGGTGGAATGAGTGTTAGGTCTGACCCTGTGTCCATCATTCTTCACATCTGGACAAAGTCCCCTTCCTTCTTAAGTGCACACCAGATCAAGGGCTTTTGTTCCCCCATGACCTCAGCCCAATAGACAGAAAGATCAATATCATAATGAGGTCTGGGCGCTGATGGCGGTAAATTGGGAATTGGAATAGCTTGCACTATTACTTGACCTTTAGGAAGGAAGAAGGGAGGATGGACACAATGTGCCAAGAGAACAATTTGCTCTGGCTCTGATGGGAAAATGCCAGGAGTGATCTCGATCTCAGGGGGTGTGTGTTTTGTGTCCCCAACAAGGTACTCACTGTCAGTCCAGTGTAAGGTTGAAACCTGTTTAAGGTCAAATGTTATTGTTTGCTAGTCTGGTGAAGAAAAGACCATGGAAGTAGTAAGTTCGAGCCTAAAAGGCTCATATCTACTCTTTGTGGTGATGAAACCTGAAGGTTTCTGAGGTTTCAATATTTTTAAAGAATCACCCCCCCCCAACCCAGTGACCTGTCCCATTTTTCTCATCACGCGGGAAAGGTTAGGGAGCAGGCCCCCCTTCTTCCCTAGTGTGTGTGATATTTTCTTTTTGAAAGGACAAAACCACATTGTGCATCCCACCCACCCACACTAGTGACATTTGATCCTCCCAGCCACTGGTGGTTGAGGTGGAATGGTGGCTGGTGCTGCAGTCTGGCTTCTGAGCCCAGGTCCTTTTCACTGATCATCTGGGTCCGGGTCCATGATGGCCTGCTTCATGCATGTCTCAACGAGGAGGTCCAGGGTTGGTGGTGGATCAACAGGAAGTCCCAAGATGATCTTCTTGCAAGCTTCATTGGCATTGGTTTGCACCACCTCCAGGATCATCTTTTGTTGCAATTCCAGGTCCTCTATCTGACTCTCCACCACTGCACAAAGCCTGTCTATGAAATCTAGGAAGGGCTCAGTAGGAGACTGTTTAATAGCAATATAGCTTTGACTAGCATCTTTGGTGGGCATAATTTGAAAAGTCTTTTCGGCAGCTCCTTTCACCTGTTGGAGAACAGGCCGAGGTATTCCCCCAGCTTGCTTGCATGTTTGATCCCAATCCCCTTCACTGTTTATATGATCTATTGTAATAGGACTGTTTTGTACATCAACCGCGCATTCAGGGATTTGCAAAAGCTCAGGAAGGATATCCCTGAGTAACCTCTTTCATGTCCTCTCCCATAGAATATATTCTGAGGGGGAGAGGAGGCATGAAAATAAGTCCCTGAGGTCACTAGGAACCAACACATTTGATGAAAAAGTGGCCTTTAGCAAGCCTTTAAAAAATTCACTTTTCCGATCAAATTCTGAGCTCTGCAAAGCTCCTTTTTATTTTGGTATAAAAAAGGTTCCCATTTAGGATGGTTTGACCTACAATTATAGGTAATAGGAGCAGCAAAAGGAATGGCCTCCAATTCCGGGTTCAGACCCCCGGGCCAGTCACTTCTGGGTTCCAGACTGTGGGAACCAGATGTGGGACCGTGGGAACTGGAAGTCGGAAGAGAGTGGGCAGAGCTACATGAAAAGGGGGCGGAAACCTGGGCGAAGTTATCAAAGGGGGCAGAGACTCCCAGTGATGTCATGGGGAGGGAGCAATGGGTGGAGCTAGGAGAGGGGTCAGGTTGACTGACACACTGACACAGGGGGAGGAGCCAAAGGGGCTGACACAAAGGAAGGGGAGGTACCTGAGGGGTAGGAGGAGTTAGGTGACAGGAAAGGGGTTGGCTGGAGGGGAGAGGGCAGGGAGAAAGGGATTGTGGGAAGAAGAAGCACATGGTGAGGCCAAGCCACATGGCCACTGCCATTTTGTGCCTCCTGGGGACTATTTTGGAGAGTGGAGGGCAAACTAGATCCAACTTGGGGATTTTGAACTGGACAAAGGGAATGGGTTGAGGGTTAGGGAAAAATCTTTGACAGCAGGTGCCTTGCTGCCAGGGCAGGGGGGCTGAGAAGGGTTTGGGAAAGAGGGGCTTTGGGAAAAACTGGGGAACACTGGGTTAGTTGTTTCTTAATTTTCTCTGGGTCCTTTTCTCTCTCTTGCTCACTCACCACAGCTTGGATTTTAACAAAGAATAGAAATTGTCCCCAGAAGGGGCCCCTTTCTTGGTTAAATTGATCAAATTTGAACCCACAATATTCCAAAAAGCCAAGCTTTTAACGTCCTTAGGAGACACCCAGAAAATGAAGAAACAGCCAGCGAATAAACCTTTTCAACAAACCCCGAGAAAAATGCATTTCTCCCACCACCAGGGAATTTACAACTTGGAGAAAAACTTCTCGGTGTTGCGCAGACAGCCTAGCACCCATCCTGCGTGCACAACCACTGATCCTCCCTCCCTTGCAGTAAAACGAGAAAACAAAGGCAAAAGAAAAACCCAGGGATGCGATCCGGGTTATGCAGCCGGCTCAGCGGCTTCCCTGGCACCACGTGGTGCATCTGCCACCTGCACCCTGTGCCTCCCCACCACCCCCCACCCCCGAGGAAGACACCAGTACCCCTGAATGCCGCGTGGTCAGGCACTTACCAAACTGACGGTTCTGGAAATAAAAGACTTCAGGGTCGGTCTCCGAAACCAAGAAAGACCCCTCCAGATGCTGAGGGGCTGTGTCTCCTTCCCCTGCGGGCCCAGCGCGACCAAAAAGCGGGCTGACTGGGAAGAGGTGCTGACGTTCCACGAACTGTAAAAATCCGCGGTGCCGCGGGCTGCGGCGGCCGGCAGTGTTCCTCTGGTGCGGTGGGAGGGCGGCAGGCGTCCCCCCGGGGCGGCGCAGCCTAGCAGGCAGCTGGCGCAGACAGTGCGGGCGGGCACGGGCAGATCCGGCGCAGCAAGGCCTGTCGTATACGCTCGGCGGGCACGCGGCGGGGTCCCCCGGGGCCATGCGCGGCCCCGGCACGGCGCGGGCTCGGCATGCGGTCTCTCTCCTGGTGAGGCTGCGCGTGCAGTGGCTCCCTCCGACGAGGCCAGGCGCCGCAGCTCTCTCATGCGGCCGGCGGGGCGGCTCTTTTCCTGGCGCCGCGGCTTCCTGACTTTCCTGCCGCGATGGACAGCTTTCCGAGGCATACATTCTTTTGTCTGGGGTCTTATTGCCTGCCCCATGTTGGGCACCAGCTGACATTGGCCGGTAGATCCCCAGTGTGAAAAATGAGTTTCACTCTCTTAGAAAAATTTGTAAGTTTAATAAAAATTAAAGATAGACAATTAGGAGACATAATAGCAAACGTTCCAGTTGGGATGCCTCACCAGAAAGCACACTCTTCTCTTTCAATTACTGTGCTTTAAGTGAAATGAATGAAATGTAAGAGGTTCCCATTTTTGACACAGTCTGTCATTTGTTAGGAAGGTTATGCTGTTTAAAATGTTATGCCAGTTGTACCCTGTCTGTTAAAAAAGCTATGCTGTTTTGTACCAAAATTTGTACCCTTAAAACCTTATTCCAAGTTATATACCCCCTCTAAAACCCTGGGTTCCCTTCCCCTTCCGTCGGGCTTGACTGTCACCATTCCCCGCCGGCTCCTTGAACTGCCGGCCCCACCTAATAAGAAAATCCAAAGACTTCCATGGTGCACCACTCCAAACCGAAGTGCAGTTGCCGGCAAACGGACCCAAAAGCCGTGACCCAGCACAAAATCCAGACAAAAGAGAGACACTACAACAACAAGAAGACCCTCAGCTACCTAGGGACTGAATTCTGCTTCTGCCACCTTGCCATGACCAGAAGGAGACTGGGAAACAGTGACATCTCCTAGACCACGTGAGCCCAGTTGAGTTCCTGAAGATTCCCGCGAGGCCGGAGCTCACGACTCTGCTGCGGCGAGAGCAGCAGATTCGTCTGACACCTCATCCTCAGCAGTGGCCCGGAGGAGAACGGTGAAAAGGGCAAGAACGGCAACAGGAGCGGCGACAGCGCAGGCGATCCCTCGAGTTCCCCCTTGAAAGAGCTGACTAATAAAGGCCTTTCAAAGGAGCAGGTATCCTGGCCCATTTTTAACAATTTGGGGGCTCGCCGGGATCTAAGCCACGCCCAGAAGAGGACCAGGACGGGAAGGCGCAGCCCGGCCTCGGGCCTCCTGGACAGCTGGACATCCTGGACCAGAGGACGACGCTCGCCAGCCTCGTGGGACACCACTGAGCAGTATCGGTAAGACAACCGCTGGCGGGAGTGGAGACAAGCGAGTGTGGAGTGAATGAGAGGGGGGCCGGCAGCTCGGACCCCCCAAGCGAGTTTGGACTGCTGAGTACCGTGTTTCCACACCCCTGCGAGGGGGCCGGCCGGGAAAAGCAGGAAGCGAGTGGATTGGGAGAGACTGAGGCGTCTCCAGGGGCATAGGGGCCCCCCTCCAGACGTGCAGAGGAATTTAGAGAGTGAGTGGCACGTCAAAGAAGTGTGTGGCAGAAAAGGCTTGGGCCAATTTCAAGTGTGCAAAAGAGCTCGAGCAGTGTGAGGCACACACCACACTGGCTGAGGTTATAGCCCGGGGTGTCACAAGAGACTAGCGCTGGCTGGGGTAGCGGCTGGAACCCTAAGGGCGGGTTGCCCAGGCTACTTTAGGGGCTTGTGAGTTGGCACTGACTGGGGTAACTACCGGGGTGTGGGGAGAGAAAGAGAGCACTGGCTGAGGCTACGGCCCAGAGCGTCTGAGTACCGGCTGGGGTAGCAAAGATAGGCTGCTTTCGGGGTGCTTTGGAGACTGGCTGGGGTAGCTGTCGGGGTGCTGGGAGAAAAGAGTCTGCATTGGTCGGGGGTATCTTGGGTATGCTTTTCGGGTTCGAGGGTGTTGTATTGGTTGGGGGTACCCAGGGAAGAGGTACGCTGTCCGGGTGCAGAGGAGTGAGAGTTAGGGGAGTCCCAAAGTGCGAGGGACTTTTCGGTAGGGTGAGTGAGTGAGTTGCACACTGTATGTCCAAATCCTGGCAGTAGGTGGTGGCTGGAACCTTGGGCCCTGGTTGACCGGCCGCTTACGGGAATTTGCCTGACGTACAGGAAAGAAAAGGAGTGCTGGCTAAGGGGCAGTGGCTGAGGCCCTAAGGGCGGGTCACCAGGCTACCTGTGGAGCATTCCGAGCACTGGCAGGGGTAGTGCCCAAACCCTAAGAGAGGGTCCCTGGGGCTACTTACGAGTGTTCAAAGAGTAAGTGAGAGTTAAAATTTGAGTTGCCCGTCTTTAAATTTGTGTGTGTGGAGGGGCACCTTAAAGAAATTTAGTTAAAACAAGGTCAGATAATTTTGCTTTGTGTTGCCTTGAAGTGAAGTTTCCATCAGGGTAAGAGCACTGTAGTTTTTATTTGAGACCCAGTAAAAATGGGGGCGTACATAAGTAGAGTGGAGCCAGTTGAAGAGAGGAGAAAAGACAGAAAAAGATAAGAAATATTCTGTAGAGGAATGGTTGTCTAAGAAGGGTCATATAAACACTCTGCAGCAGGATAACTTCAAGACACGTAACCAACCCTTATGTTTATAGCAGCCTTATCTTTACTGCAGCCCTCTTCCTTAAGGCAGAGGCCTGGTGTCTCAGGGCTCCCAGGGAGGTAACCTCTGGCTACTGTCAAAGGTGTAGCAGAAGCCATAGGAATGCAGAGCTGGGTGTTACTTTCTCACCCCTTCACTGACCAATGCTATGCTTGCTTTTAGTTTTATGCATGAGCTTATTAGGTGTGCTATATATTCTGTAAACGCTTCTAATAAACTGAGTTTTGCCAGTAAACCGTATCAGTTCATGGCATTCTCCCGCGACCGTGACAATATTCCACCAGACAGTCCACTAGGACAAATGTTGGAACTATGGGAGGTTGATGAAGCCACTAAAAGCTTAGACAGAATCAAGATGATCCATTATTGCATAAAGGCTTGGCCTAACCTAGATTTACCTGAAAAATGGCCATGGTGTGGAACTAGAGACCCCTGGATGTGTTCACAATTAGCTCAATACTTGAAATCTCGAGGGGATTCAAGTACCGAACAAATACTCTATGCTGCCTGTTGGCAGAAACAAGTAGTCAAAAATGAAACAGCAAAAATATGTAAGTTACAGCAAGGGAAACAAAGGAATGAAAAGCAGAAGGAGAACCAAGAGGAGGCTAGCCATAATTGGGACCCCTTAGAACATTTGCCTCCTCCTCCAGTTCATCCCGAAGTACTACAAACTATCCCTACTAATCCTCCAACCTCACCTGAAAATCATATCCCACCTTCCCAAACTGTAATCCCTGTTCTTTCCCCAACTTGCCCCCCCCCCCCCCCCCCCCCAGCTTATAACCCCTCTTACCCTCTGCTGTTTCCTAACACTGGTCTGACCTCCTCTCCTTCACCATCCACAATCCCTGCACCCCCTCACAGCTGGGAGCTGGGTCTGGCACCTAACAGTGCATCCTGTCAGGCAATAAAAAACCCAAAAGGACCTTACAGTAACACCAGGTCAAAAACCAAACTCTTTCCCCTAAGGGAGGTCCCGATGGGTGGGGCAGTTGGAGGAATAGGGTTTGTCAATGCACCTTTAACAACGTCAGAAGTCAGAAGTTTTAAGAAAGAGCTGGGGAATCTAGTTGAAAACCCAGTGGGAATTGCCAACCAGATTGACCAGTTTTTGGGCCCAAATATTTATACATGGGGGGAACTAAACTCCATCTTAAATATACTCTTCAATCCAGACGAAGTTCAGCTGGTTAGGAAAGCGGGGATGCGCATCTAGGAAAGAGAAAACCGAATGGGCCCTCCCGGTGACCAGAAGTTGCCAATAGCTGACCCAAGGTGGCACCCAGGCGGAAGAGAAGGAAGGAGAAATATGGAAGATTATAGAAACCTGGTAATAAGAGGCATTAAAGAATCAGTTCCCCAGAGTAGTAACACCAAATTAGCCTTTGACGAGGCCCAAGAAAAAAATGAAACCCCAGCAACCTGGCTGAGCAGGCTCAGACAGAATTTCCAGCAATATTCTAATTTAAATCCAGATAGCCCAGAGAAACAGATATTATTAAAATTGCAATTTGTCACAAAATCCTGGCCAAATATCAAGAAAAAACTTAAAAAGATAATAAAAAGAACCAGTACTGATCTAAATTTCCTAGGGAAAAAGAGCCTCAAAGTGTCAAAGAACAAACTGCAGTTTGTAGAATCACAAGTCACATACCTCGGACACCTCTTTGGAGAAGGGTGTAAGAAATTAAGCCCTGAGAGAATCTCAGGTATGCTCTCAGTCCCAGCTCCAACCACAAAAAGAAATATAAGAAAATTATTAGGACTATTTGGTTATTGCAAGCGGTGGATAGAGTAATATTCCCAAAGTGTTAAATTTCTATATGAGAAATTAGTCCAACCTGAACCTGTGAAATGGACAGATAGGGATGAAGAACAATTGAAAGACCTAAAGACAAAATTGTCTTCAGCCCCTGTCCTGAGTCTCCCAGACCTTAAGAAAAAGTTTGACCTATTCATTAACTCTGAAGGGGGAATAGCTTATGGAGTATTAACCCAAGAATGGGGAAGACACAAAAAGCCTGTCGCATATCTTTCCAAACTTCTGGATCCAGTTGCAAGAGGGTGGCCGGCTTGCCTCCAGGCTGTAGCAGCCACAGCTGTTCTTGTGGAGGAAGCACAAAAGCTGACACTGCAGGGAAAAATCATTGCACACACCTCCCATGATCTCAGGACAGTGTTGAGCCAAAAGGCTCAACAATGGCTGACTGACTCTAGAATTTTAAAATATGAAGTGATTTTAACCGGCACCAGTGATTTGGAGCTAATCACATCAAAAAGTCTAAATCCTGCTGTGGTTGGATAGGGACAGGCGGCGCAAAAGATCTCGGGCTGTAACGGAAAGGAAAGAGCACTCCAACCCCCCCTAAGATAAGCTATCACTAAAGGAATGTAGGCCCTTACTAACACATGCTAGTACTTTTCCATCCCTCCTTCTAACCCAGGAAATGTAGCAATACCCCTCTGACGTAGTAAAGACCCCAGAGTATAAAAACTACATTTTTGAGATAATAAAAGCCCTTTGTAACCGTCCACCATACTGGTGTATGCGCTTGTTACTAGGCCCGGCGGTACCAGCAGAATGTACATGCCGTGCTGTCTGTTCTGAAGACCAAGCCTCCACAATTGCTGAAATGAAACAGCAACAAGTGGTGCCGAAAGCCCGGGAAAGAAAGGAGACCTTGGCAGACAGGATCTGCTCTTGGAAAGAACACAGCGGCAGTGGCCGCCGGCCCGACCTACTGCGAAGGAGAAGAAAAAAGGGGGACGCCCCAAGGGACCTGCGAACAGCATGGAAGCCTTAGCTAAGGTCGTAAGTTTGATTGCGGTCCACTGGAAACAGCGCGACCAAAGGGATTTATTTCTTGCTATTGCAAGATTATCGGATTTAGGCGCGATTACGCGCCCCATAGACGTATTAAATTCAGAGGGTTGGGAGAGATATACCACTGCCCTGGCTGAAGATACAAAAGCCACCGGCAGCGGAAAAGTTTTAAAAGCATGGGGAAAAGTTGAGAAAGCGTTGCGGAAAGCAATAGAAGAACAAGAAACTTGGAACGCTGCAAAAACGTGTTTATTTGCCATTACGCAGCAAGGGAAAGGGGACCGCGGGACCGCGGGAACCCCCGAAGGGATGCAGGGAGCGAGGGAGGGGGGTTACAGTGCCGCGGAACCCCCCGAGGACATGCGGGAAGCGGACGCGTTACCCCCCTCCCCGAGCGCATGCCTGAACCCCCCAGAGCCTACAGGAGAACCCCAGACCCTCCTGCGGGAACCCCCGGATCCGAAACCCCCCGAAAAAACCGTGGTTTTCCCGATCGTTCCTCCCCGCCGCGTCCAGGGTCTGAGTGTATCCGGTGGCGGCACCTCGCCGGGTTCAGTGGCGCTCCCTCCAAACGCGCCAGCTAGCGACCCCCCGGCGGGGGAACGTGCGCGACTTTTCTGGGGACAGCTCACGCGGGAAGCGCGGGACGCCAAGCGGGCAGCTGGCGCCAGGGCACGAGCGGCGGCGGCGGCGCCGCCATGCCGGGATGGCGCCGACTGTCCAGCGCAGGGGCGGGGCGGCCAACCACTGCCACCACCACCGCCATATGGCCAAGATGGCGCCGACCGTCTAGCGCGGGGGCGGGGTGGCCAATCGCCGCTGCCGCCGCCGCCATGTGGCCAAGATGGCGCCGACGGTCCAGAGCGGGGGCGGGGCGGCCGACCGCATGGCGCAGAAAACCCGGAAGCGCGAAACCCCGCGACGGCGCATGCGCAGCAGACCGGTGGAAGTCCGGACCTGCCAGTCTCCACAGCGCACGCGCGGGAGAGCGAGGGGGGGCGGACACGCGATCGGAAGCCGCTCCCAATGTCACCTTATAAGGGATGGGGCGAGCCCAGGGGGTGGGTATGAGACTGCCCCCAAGAGACGCGCCGGCGCCACCCCCGGGAGGAGGGGAGGGGCCGGGCGCGGGAGGCGGAACGGGGCCGAACCCAAGGGGACAACCGAACCCACCCGCGGAAGGCGGAATGGGGGCGGAGCCCGAAAAAAAGGCATAGCAAACCGGAAGCCTACCACCAGTTCTCTTCCGACACGGAAGGGAGCCACAGCTCCGCGGCTAGTTATACAGAGAGCTCCGAGTCCGATACGGAAACGGAGATAACAGAATTTATGAGGTTTACAGCGAAACCGAGCAAAGCTTTTAACAATGTAAGGGAACAAACTCAGTACAAACTAACCGATTGGGGAAAAATAAAACTAGCTTGCGCCGAATGGGAACCCCCGCGGGTGAGACCCAAGCACCAACGATATGCCTGTGTGATTTTGTTGCTGGGGTTTGTCACCAGAGGACAAGCCAGCCCAGATTACTACCCACATCAGCCGTTCAGGTGGGTCATGAGACACCTTACCAGCGACAAGGTGCTCAGAGACATCACCACACCAAACAGTCCATCCTTCGTGCTCCGTATTACCGATTTGTTTCCAGGACAACCAAAGGTAGATCCCTATTCTCCACACTCATCACACATGTACTTATCCTATTGGTGCCCAGCTTCAAACGCAGGAAAAAGTTATTGTAACAACCCCGGGTGGGGGTATTGTGGGCATTGGGGCTGCGAAACCATAGTAACAGATGCCAGGCCGTCAGGGCCTGGGTGGGACCCACAAGAGCCTGACAAGTTCCTACAGTTCACCTGGGCACCCGCAGGTTGTAAAACACCTCTCTTTGTACATGGAAACTCCTACCGAAACAGCTATAAAATCCCTAAATTTCGAAAATGCATATACTATAACACGACAGTCTTGCAGCCCAATCATCCTAGTTGGACAGTGGGTAAAGCATGGACAGTGGTCCTTCAAGGGTCGAAAAAGTGGGTGAATGTGCGAATTACCAGGCTTCAACCCTCAGCACCCCGAGCGGTTGGACCCAACAAGATAATTAAAAGCACGCAGACAAAGAGAAACGTGACCTACCCCAAAGCTGTACCCACAAGCATCACCAAAATCCCAACTAGCGATGCAAAAGCCCTTCAGATGGACCGTTTAGTCAGGTCAGACCCGGACCCAATCCTTCGTATGTTAGAAGCTACCTTCCTATCCCTGAACGAATCTAACCCTAACCTAACCAATTCCTGTTGGCTTTGTTATGATGTCCAACCCCCTTTCTATGAAGGAGTTGCTTTAAACACCCCATTCAGTTACTCCACAGCTGATGCACCTCACCAGTGCAGATGGGACACACCCCGCAGAGGTATTACCCTGAGTCAAGTCACAGGTCGAGGCAGATGTTTTGGTAATGCAACCCTAGCTGAGCGAAAAGGGAATGTCTGCACCAGAGTTGTAAAGCCCAGCAGAAAAAACAATAAGTGGGTAGTTCCAGCTGCGCCAGCCATGTGGGTTTGTCAGAGATCTGGAGTAAGTCCCTGTGTATTTCTTCCCAAGTTCAATGATTCTAACGACTTCTGTGTCCAAGTTCTGATTGTTCCTAGGGTCCTGTACCACTCAGACGAAGAAGTGTACAGCCTTTTCGAAGAATCTAACAGACTCCACAAAAGAGAGATACTGACAAGTGTAACTATCGCAATGCTGCTCGGCTTAGGAGCAGCCGGTACGGCAACAGGTGTTTCGGCCCTAGCAACCCAACATCAAGGTCTGTCTCAGCTACAAATGACGATAGACGAGGACTTGCAGAGAATCGAGAAGTCCATTTCCTATCTGGAGAAGTCAGTTTCTTCGCTTTCAGAAGTGGTCCTGCAGAACAGGCGAGGACTGGACCTCCTGTTCATGCAGCAAGGAGGTCTGTGTGCCGCCTTGAAAGAGGAATGCTGCTTCCATGCGGACCATACCGGAGTCGTCAGAGACTCCATGGCAGAACTCCGAAACAGACTGGCTCAGAGACAGAAAGATAGGGAAGCTCAGCAAGGCTGGTTCGAATCCTGGTTTAACCAATCCCCATGGTTAACCACTTTAATTTCCACTTTGGTAGGCCCATTGGCAATGCTACTTTTAGCTGTTACCTTCGGACCATGCCTGCTGAACAAGATAGTCTCATTTGTCAAAGCTCGCCTAGATCAGACTAACATTCTGTTCATAGGCCAACATGAAATGCTGTGAATTAATCAGGGAACATTGCCAGTCACAAGATTTCCAAACTTGTCTGGCAAAAAACTCACTCAGGTTTCCAAACTCCTTTTTCCCTTGTTAAACCCTAACCTTCTACCTCATTTAGTGCCTATATCTATATATATATATATATATAACTACCTCGTTCTTTTGTAAAAGAGTGGGGGGGAGATGTGGTTGGATAGGGACAGGCGGCGCGGAAGATCTCGGGCTGTAACGGAAAGGAAAGAGCACTCCAACCCCCCCTAAGATAAGCTATCACTAAAGGAATGTAGGCCCTTACTAACACGTGCTAGTACTTTTCCATCCCTCCTTCTAACCCAGGAAATGTAGCAATACCCCTCTGACGTAGTAAAGACCCCAGAGTATATAAACTACATTTTTGAGATAATAAAAGCCCTTTGTAACCGTCTACCACGTTGGTGAATGCGCTTGTTACTAGGCCCGGCGGTACCAGCAGAATGTACACGCCGTGCTGTCTGTTCTGAAGACCAAGCCTCCACAGTTGCTGAAAAGAAACAGCAACATCCTGCCCAGTCCCTCTCAGGGGAACCCACACCAAACTTAGAGCACAATTGCCTGGAAATCATAGATTTACAAACGAAAGTAAGGGAAGATCTTGAAGATACACCTCTACCATATGGGAAGGTGCTGTTTATTGATGGATCATCTAGGGTGACAGAGGGAAAAAGGATATCGGGTTATGCAACAGTCGAAGATACAGAAAGGGACAATTTAAAAGTTATAGAAAAAGAAAAACTACCCCCAAACTGGTCTGCCCAGTGTTGTGAAATCTATGCCCTCAAGAGGGGATTAGATTTGTTAGAACAAGACCAAGGTACAATCTACACAGACTCAAGATATGCATTTGGAATAGTACACACATTTGGAAAGATCTGGGAAGAAAGAGGTTACCTAAATTCAAAAGGGAAAGATCTGATACATAAAAAATTAATTAAATTAGTATTAGAATCTCTTATGAAGCCCCAAGAAATAGCAATTGTACATGTCAAGAAACATCAAAAAAAGGACACATTTGAAGAAAGGGGCAACCAAGTAGCTGATCAAGCAGCCAAACTAGCAGCTCAAAGGCTGGGAAAACCAATAAAAATTCTTACTTTAAATGATGTACCAGCTAACAAAGTTAGTGAACCCATTTATGATGAAAATGAATTAAAAGAAATAAAAAAGTTAGGTTTACACCAAGGGAAGCGGGGGGAATGGCTGACCCCAGATGGAAGAAAATTCCTAAATAATGCAATAGCTCGAAAAATGCTGGCAGAAATTCACAACTTAACTCACTGGGGCACCCAAAGGTTGTGTGATCATTTCCTGAGAGAACACCTATGTGTTGGAATCTAACCTGGCTAAAGCAGTTACTGAAAGATGCCTAATTTGTCAGAAAGTAAATCAAAAAGTAATGAAAAAGCCCACAGCAGGGGGAAGACAAATAGCATTAAGATCCTTTCAAAGTATACAAATAGACTTCACAGAAATGCCTCCAGTACAAGGATATAAGCATCTTTTGGTTATAGTTGATCACTTAACGCATTGGGGTGGAAGCCTTCCCTACAAAAAGGGAAACAGCACAAGTGGTAATAAAAATGCTACTAGAACACATCATCCCCCGGTATGGACTGGTAAATAACATTGTTTCAGACAGAGGCCCCCACTTTGTAGCACAAGTCCTGCATGATGTTATTAAAGCCTTGGGAATTAGGTGGTGGTTACATACACCCTGGCATCCCCAAAGCTCAGGGAGAGTTAAGAGGATGAATAAACCCCTCAAAAATGTATTGACTAAATTAATAACAGAAACTGAAATGAATTGGATAAAATGCCTGCCCCTAGCACTCTTGAGAATCCGAGTTCAGCCAAGGTCGGACATAGGGGCTTCACCATATGAAATGGTGTTTGGACTCCCCCTTTCTTACTAACTCCTTACAGCACTGCAGATTATTTAGAAGGGGAGGCAGCCACTCAAGAATATATAAAAACAATTGGAAAAACATTGGCCAATCTTAAAAAAAGTGGGTATCTTCCTCAAACCTCCCCCTTAGACGCAGATGTACACCAAATAAAGCCAGGAGACTGGGTCCTAATTAAATCTTGGAACACCACTCCACTAACCCCCAAATTCGAAGGTCCATTCCAGGTCCTGCTCACAACCCACACTGCAGTAAGGACCCAAGAAAAGGGCTGAACACACATATCCCGAATAAAAGGACCATTGCCACTTCCCAGTGACTCTGTTATCCCAACAAATACTCCCTCCGAATGGACTACCATTAGAAAACCAGACACACTTAAAATAACCTTCAAGAGACAACCAAAGCCCAATTAAGAAGGAAAGAAAACCCATTGTTTAAAATCTTTCCAAGTTGTTATCAAAAGCTGTCATAAAAAAATGTTCTCTGTAAGTTGTTGTTCTAAGTTATCATGAAGTGTTAAGCTGTTTTAAAAAAAAGTTGTGATAATAATATCATTACAGATCTCTCATAGGGCACACCACAGAAAGGCTAATCAAAAACTGAAAAAGAAGTGGGAACACACTGAGAGAAACTCGGTAAGGCCAACTAAATAACTTCCCCAACCCAAGAGGCAAGACCAGGTGAGATCGAGACAATGGTTCATACTGGACTCTTGGGAGAATGATGGGGAGAATCTACAGACCCTTATAAGAGTTCACACTCATGTGAATCCCACGTGTTTTGATATAAAGCAATATTAGATTATAAAAAATGCTGCAACATTTAAGCAGCGCCTAACTGAAGAGTGCCCTATAAGAGAATGGTTTTACCTTAATTAAAACCCCAAACTGAAAAACTAAGTGAAGCCAAAAGAATATATAACCAGTACCAAAAATTAAGAAAAATACACTTCCATGAACCAGAAACTGCCAATTGATGCAGGCAAAGGCCCAATCAAAGAAATAAAGGGGGGACTGAAATGAATAAAATGTAAGAGGTTCCCATTTTTCACACAGTCTGTCCTTTGTTAGGAAGGTTATGCTGTTTAAAATGTTATGCCAGTTGTACCCTGTCTGTTAAGAAAGCTTGTGGAGGCCCCCAAAGACTATGCAGAGGGAGCAACACTCCTGGCTCTCCCATGGAGGGTGTCTAGCCCTTGAATTTCCCTAACCTAGTTGTCTAACCCCTTGTTATTTGAAGTTGGCAGTTAAATTTACTTCCTGATATGTTAATTACCTTACCCCTGATTGGTTGTTGTGTCTTCCCCTCAGTTCTGTATCCTGGTTGGTTCTTTTTGGATCCCTTTTCCGACTGGCTAACTTTTCAATCTGTGCCACTATTGGTTGTTTTAGTAAACCCCACCCCCTGAGTTAAGAATAAAAATCCGGCTCCCGAGACCTTTGGGGTCATTCCTCAGAGAGTCGTCGGAGAATAAAGAAGGCTCCTGAAGAAGACCCCCAGCTCCTGTGGTTTCTCCTGCGCCACCTGCGTAAACCCCTGCCTGGAAGAAAGCTGCTTTGGCAGCCACAGCCTGGCGAGAGCTGACAGGCTTGATCGCTTCTGCGATCTCACAAAAGAGCTGATCACTCTAGAGGAGTGCCTGTGCCGCCTGGGTTGAGGCCGTCTCTCATTGGGCGACTCACTTGGGAAGGTCGCAGCACCCAGAAGACCCCTGCCAGGGAACTGGGCAGTCGGCGACAACTGGCGCCCAACGTGGGGCCCCTTTTTAGGTTCCCCTGGTGAGCCGTTCCCACTTGTGGGAAGAAGAAACGGCCTTGGGTTGTCCAGTTCCTCCGAGGAACCCTCCTGCGTTCTAGTAGAAGGTACCAAGGAGGCATCGATCGGGACCTGCCAGGAGCATCGGATGGCAGCCGATCGAGCCAGGCGGCCACCCCCCTTCGGTTTTCTGTTGGCTCGCGCCATCAGGCGAAGAAAAGTTGTGAGTTTGTTGGGCCTTTTGATCTTTGTTTTTCCTTTTACCGTAGGGGAGGGAGTGGAGACAAAATGGGGAATAAGCTGAGCCGTCCATCGCTCACCCCATCGGAGCGGGAGTTTTATAACCAAGCTAAAGACACTCTTGTTGGGGCGGGTTTTAAGTTTCAAAAGGGAGGTTTGAAGGGTTTTGTTCGATGGATTTTTCAATCTTTTCCTGATGTTAAGTTGACATCGTTTAAGTCCAATCAGTTTTGGGATGCAGTGGGAACTAAGTTGACTGTTGTTCAGTTGGAAGGGGACATTTCGGTAGCGAGGTTTTTTCCTTTATTTAAGTTAATAATAAAAGCAATTGAGGGAATTAGTTTGGGAGGAAATTCAGGGAATGTTCAGGAACCCCAGTTGAAAACCCGTATCCCTTCTCCCTCACCCCGTGTCCCTCATTCCTCTTCCCTATCTGAGGGTGGGTCAGCGAGCGTGTCCTGCAGTACTGCACCGGGTAGCCACCGTCTCTCGGGCTCTCCCCAACCCCCTCTCTACCCTTCTCAGGACAGTGTTGGCCACACTGCCCTGGGCCTTCCCTGTAACCTCCTTCCCATGCCTTCCTACCCGGTTTCACCCCCCCCCCCCACGAATTTCAAGTTCGCAATTATCGGGTTCTATTAAGGTTCAAGATGGCGTCGGTGACATGGCCAGCCCCGCCATTTCAGCTCCTCCATTCCCAAGTTTTCCCGCCCTTAATCCACAAAATGGCCACCCACCTGTGATGTCATCTCCTGTTCCTATTGTTGACTCCACCCCTAAGTACACTCCCCTCACAAACCCCACCTCCAACCACACCCCTGAAAAGTCCCTGCCCCTTGTCACACCCACAATTCAGGCCACGCCCACATCAAAGACCACGCCCCCTGGACAGAGACACCCCCCCACGCCTCCTCAGCGGAAAACCGGAAGGGAGGGTAGAAATGGCCAGAAGGAAGCCATCTTGGCTTCGGATACTACCCATGGCAAGGCTTCCCCTTCAGGCACTATAAAAAGGCGATGCCATCGATACATTAAACCCCCTCCCTCCTCCTCAGAGGATGAAAGTAGCGAGTCTTCGTTATCAGACCTCGAATATGAGGACCATTGGGCAAAAACTAGGGAAGAGACAATAAAAGACAAGGACTGGGACATTGCTAATAAGATAACGGCTTTCCCAATAATGGTTAAGCAGGGCAGAAGACAAGCCCGAAAGGTAACCTGGCAAGCAATGCCTTTTAACGAGTTAAAAGAACTTAATAAAGCTGCAAAGGAACATGGTCGCGGTTCTCACTACTTCAGGCACCTGCTGGAAGCCACTTTTGCTGCGCATACGCTGTTGCCACATGACATCAGAAATATAATTGGATGTCTATTAACCCCAGCAGAATACCTATTTTGGGAAAGAAATTGGAAAAAAAAATTGGCTACACTGGTGACAGCGTATCAAAATGACCTTGATAAACCTAATTTGATATTAGAACAAATTGCTGGGGAAGGAAATTATTTAAAACCTACTGAACAATTCGACATTCCAGATTCAGCCTTGAGGGAAATTGCCAGTGCAGCAAAAGCATCCCTCCTTTTGGTGCCTGATGAAAATGTGCCTGTGCAAAGTTTCACCATCATCAAACAAGGGGTAGATGAATCATTTACCAAATTCGTAGACAGATTAAAGGCAGCTTTAGAAAAACAGCTGGAAAGTGCTGATGCCAGGAAAGAAATGTTGGTAAAGATGGCTCTACTAAATGCTAATTCAGCTACAAAACCCATTCTTCGAGCCTTACCTCTTGATCTTGAACCAACCATAGATCAGATAATTGAAGCGTGTGTAAAACATAATTCTACTGAAAATACTGTTGCACAGGCAGTCGCACAAGGCATTGCACAGGGCATGTCAGGGGCTTTTGCGGTTATCACGTCTAAAGATAACCAAAGATGTTTTAATTGTGGACAATTTGGACACTTTATTGTGGACTGTCCCGAGAAAGAGACAGTAGAGGACCACTGACGTAATCCTCATTGGGTAAAAAGCAAGCCTAATAAATGGTGGAAGTCGGGAAACACCAGGGCGAGCGTGGATCGGCACCGCGCGACGACAACAAATTTTCAGCCGGCTCCACTGGGTCGCAACCCTCGTCTACCGGAAGAGGATGGCAAAGACCAGTTTCCTCACAGAAAGAAGACACCAGCTTCGGAGGTTCCCACATGGATGAAGATCAATCGGTTCACACCGAGATACAGGTGGGAACCCAACGTGAGCTGGTAAGCGACCTATCAGTTCAATTTGACTGTGACTCTATATATAGGATTGCTACAGGCAGGAGGGCACCTCTGAGAGGACCAGTTGATATTTTGATCATAGGCAATCCTATTCATAAACCAGCTGAGTTAGCAATAATCCCAGAGGTGCGGACTCTAGAGCTGGGAGAGGAGATTTTTATTTCTGTTATGTGTTTGCACTATCCTTATTTCTTGACAGCAGGAGTCCCTCTTGCTCAAGTGTTCCTACTGCCAGAGGATTTATCAGATACTGTGCCACAGAACCCAACTGTCTTATGGGTTCAGTTAATGGAGGCGAGAAAACCTATAGTTCAATGTACTTTGTTCTCCAGAGGAGAAAAGATCAGAAGGCCGGGAATGATGGACACTGGGGCAGATGTAACCCTCATAGCGAAATCCGAGTGGCCTTCCGACTGGGAGCTGGAACCAGTTTCAGGATTTATTTCTGGTATCGGTGGAGTGGCAACATCGTGGAGGGCCAAGAAGAATGTAGTCATTAGTGGCCCAGAAGGTAAAGTGGCAACTGTAAGATCTTTTGTAGTCAGAGCTCCGATTACTTTATGGGGAAGAGATGTCTTGTCCCAATGGGGGGCTACCCTTACTATTAATTCCAGGGATTTTTAGTAGGGGCCACTGAAAAGCACGCCTTAGATATCCCCCGGCTCAACTGGAAGCAAGATCATCCAGTTTGGGTCGATCAGTGGCCCTTACCTGAGGAAAAATTGCGCACACTGGAAATTTTAGTGGAGGAACAGCTGTCCAAAGGGCACATTGTTCCCTCAAATAGTCCCTGGAATACCCCCCTCTTTGTAATTAAAAAACCCGGGAAAGATAAATGGAGACTGCTACAAGACCTTAGGAGGGTTAATGAGGTAATTGAAGACTTTGGGCCCTTACAGCCAGGGATGCCCTCCCCCATGATGTTGCCCAGGAACTGGCCACTTGTGGTCATTGGCATCAAAGACTGCTTTTTTAATATCCCACTTCATCCAGCGGATGCTCCCCGGTTTGCATTTTCTGTTCCGTCCCTAAACCGGCAAGCTCCCTTGAAGCGTTATCATTGGCTGGTTCTCCCTCAGGGGATGAAGAATAGTCCATCCATATGTCAGTGGTATGTCGCTGCAATACTATCCCCAATAAGCGAAAGATTCCCAGACAGTATTATTCTGCACTATATGGATGATGTACTTTTATGTGCTAAGGATCAGACAGACTTAGAAGATGTTCTTAAAGCTACCATGAATGCCATTGAGGAAGCGGGCTTTGAAATCCAGCCAGAAAAGATCCAGCTCACCAGCCCCTGGAACTACTTGGGCCTCCGAGTACGCGAGAGGACAGTAACACCACAGCAAGTAGTCATTAACACTAACCCTCGGACACTCAACGAGGTGCAGCAACTTTGTGGATCCATCAACTGGGTAAGACCTCTTCTGGGAATCTCCTCTGAGGACCTAGCCCCATTGTTCAACCTGCTTAGGGGAGACAGCGCACTCAATTCGCCCAGAGACATGACGCCGGAGGCGCGCGATGCTGTTATCCGAGTGCAAGAGGCCCTGTCTGCTCGGCAAGCACACAGGTATGAGCCGAGTTTGCCATTTTTCTTGGCTGTTCTAGGTAATACCCCTCATTTTTATGGACTGCTTTTCCAATGGGACCCTGAGCTGAAAGACCCTTTGCTAATCCTTGAATGGATTTTCCTCCACTCCCAACCCCAAAAGACTGTAACTACCCCCCAAGAAGCCATAGCTTCGGTCATCCGCAAAAGTAGATCACGCATTTGCTCTCTTGCAGGGTGTGATTTCACATGCATATATGTCCCATTGGCAAATACCGAAGAGCTGGAGTTTCTGCTCCAAAGAAATGATAATCTCCAGTTCTCTCTCGATAACTACTCTGGTAAAATCTCAATTCATTATCCTGGACACAAATTGTTCAAAACCAATTTTAATCTCATTCCAAAATTTGTTCAAAGTAGGTTCCCTCTTCAAGCTGTGACAGTCTTTACTGACGGCTCAGGATCTTCCCATAAGTCAGTGATGACCTGGAAAGATCCGAGGACTCAGAAGTGAGAGTCTGATGTCCGAGTGGTGGAAGGATCCCCACAAATTGCAGAACTCGCAGCCGTCATCAGAGCTTTTGAAAAGTTCAAAGACCAACCTCCTAATCTGGTTACTGATTCGGCCTATGTAGCAGGAGTGGTAATGAGAGCAGAGCACGCTTTTCTGAAGGAGGTATCCAACAAAATTTTATATTCCTTGCTGTCTAAATTGATTTTTCTTATCTCCCACAGAAAGCAACCATACCATATCATGCATGTCAGATCACACACTGACCTCCCCGGAGCTATCGTTGAAGGCAATAGAAGAGCAGATGCCTTGGCAATGGCTGCACGGACTCCTAATTTGCCGGATACCTTCCAACAGGCAAAGCTTTCACATCAATTCTACCACCAAAATGTACATGCTTTGGTTAAAATGTTCCATCTGTCACGAGAACAAGCCAAGGCAATTGTGGGATCATGCCCACAGTGTCAGTCCTACCAAGTCCCATTCCTCGAAAGAGGAGTCAATCCAAGGGGGCTGAATAGTAATGAACTATGGCAGACTGATGTTACCCATGTCCCATCTTTTGGACGACTTAAGTATGTACATGTGTCTGTGGATACCTTTTCAGGGGCAGTCTTTGCGTCAGCACATGCAGGAGAAAATATTTCTTTTGTTAAGAGACATTTCTTACTTGCATTTGCAACCCTGGGAGTGCCACAAAAGATTAAGACTGACAATGGGCCTGCCTATGTGTCCAAGCAGCTGAAAACCTTCTTGCAGGAATGGGGAATTCAACATGACACAGGCATACCATATTCTCCAACAGGACAATCCATTGTTGAAAGGACTCATCAAACAATCAAGCGGGTTCTTCATCAACAGCGGGGGGGAACAGAGACGTTAACTCCCATTGAGAGACTCTGTAAAGCTCTATATGTCATTAATTTCCTAAATTGTTCTAGTGCAGAGCCCAATCCCCCCGTGATTAGGCATTTCTCAAATTTGGCCCGAGTAAAGCTTGATGAGAGACCGCCTGTGTTGATCAAAGACCCAGAGTCCCATCAGCTATCTGGGCCTCATCAACTGATTACTTGGGGGAGAGGCTATGCATGTGTATTGACCCCTTCAGGTCCGAGATGGCTCCCAGCCAAAAACATCAAACCATACATGGGATCACTAGAGAAGGACAGTGCTGATAATAACATGAATGTTATTGAGCCACCCACAGGAACGCCAGAGCTACAAAAGATGGCAGCTTGGAAAAGAAGGAAAAGGAGACCTCAAACACAAAAGACGATACCTCGCCCGCTTACCAGGTCACAAACAACCTCAAAGAAAGACAGTAGTGTGACTGATACTGCTAGAGACACTACATTTTAAATCTTTACAAAAAGACTGTGACGTAAAGCCTAAAGAAGAAATTGAGCCTCACTTGAGGCTTGGAAATTTGTATCCTAAACCTGTTTCCTCCAGGGTACTCTGGTTCCCTTGTTCTTGTTCCTAATCCCTTGTACCTTTCACTTGTCCCCAGGTTAAAAGAGTTTGTAAATGTCAAAATTATTTTAAAAGGATGGATGCTAACCTTAAATCTCTATTTGTAAAATATCCTAGGGCCAAGATGAGTCATCGAATAGTCGTTGCACGGATGCTTTTTGTAATCTGGACACTCTTCCTGGTCATGTTGAGTCAGACCTGGATCGTCAAACAGCCGCAGGAGAATGTTTGGGTTACCCTTGCAAAGTCCCTCCAACAGCAGAGTATGTGCCTGTCCATGGGCAATGCTCACAATCCACTGTCAACCTGCCTTGTAGGAGTCCCACTGCAGCCAAATGAATACCCCTTTACAGGAAAAACACCCAACCCGGTGGACACCTGGGATGAGTGGACAGGAATCCTACCGCATGCACCAGAAGAACCCCAAGAATTGGACCTTTTGGAGTCTTCCCCAGCCACTTATTGTGTACATTTTTACTACAGACAAAATAGAAGAGATTGGGTAATGAGGGAGCAATCTAGATTGGTGTTTCGGAAAGATGTGTCCCCAAATAACAAAATTTATAAAAGAAAAGATTGGTGCAATTATACCGCGAACATACTTTCTATGTCCACTCGACACCCCAGAGTGTTGCCAAAAGGAGTATTCCTGATCTGTGGGGATAGGGTGTGGGCAGGGATCCCTGCTCGTCTTCAAGGAGGACCCTGCACTCTAGGTAAGCTCACCATTTTGGCCCCAAAAATCACACTATTACATGATTGGCAAAACAAAAAAAAAAGATTCGGGTCCAGGAAAAAGAGATTTGGGAACCCTTCAGGAGGATTGTGACAGCCGAATCACCGATTGGTCTCGACAAAAGCAGATACTCATGTCAATATTTCTGCCATGGGTAGCTGCAGCAAAAGCATTGGGTGAACTATCACACCTGGAGTGCTGGATGGGCAAGCAAGTGAATTTGACATCTGCTGTGCTCAGTGACCTCCTTGAGGATGAGGAAACGATCCGAAAAGCTACCCTCCAGAATAGAGCAGTGATTGACTTCTTGCTGCTAGCCCATGGACACGGATGTGAAGAATTTGAAGGACTATGTTGTTTCAACCTATCATCCCATGGAGAAAGCATCCAGGCAAAGATTAAAGCAATCCAGAACACTGTTAAGGAACTTAAGGTGGAAAAGACCGCGGAATGGTCGGACAATCTTTTCAAAAACTGGGGACTGAAGGGATGGGTTGCATCCTTCCTCAATGGGTTTATATGGGTTCTGGTTATTATCTTGATTTAGTTACTTTTGCAAGTGCGTTGAAGTGTTTGGAAAAATTTTCAAAAAAGGTTTTCATATTAAATAAAGAAGGGGGAGTTGTGGAGGCCCCCAAAGACTATGCAGAGGGAGCAACGCTCCCGGCTCTCCCATGGAGGGTGTCTAGCCCTTGAATTTCCCTAACCTAGTTGTCTAACCCCTTGTTATTTGAAGTTGGCAGTTAAATTTACTTCCTGATATGTTAATTACCTTACCCCTGATTGGTTCTTTTTGGATCCCTTCTCCGATTGGCTAACTTTTCAATCCGTGCCACTATTGGTTGCTTAGTAAACCCCACCCCCTGAGTTAAGAATAAAAATCCGGCTCCCGAGACCTTTGGGGTCATTCCTCGGAGAGTCGTCGGAGAATAAAGAAGGCTCCTGAAGAAGACCCCCGGCTCCTGTGGTTTCTCCTGCGCCACCTGCGTAAACGCCTGCCTGGAAGAAAGCTGCTTTGGCAGCCACAGCATGGCGAGAGCTGACAGGCTTGATCGCTTCTGCGATCTCACAAAAGAGCTGATCACTCTAGAGGAGTGCCTGTGCCACCTGGGTTGAGGCCATCTCTCATTGGGCGACTCACTTGGGAAGGTTGCGGCGCCCAGAAGACCCCTGCCAGGGAACTGGGCAGTCGGCGACAAAAGCTATGCTGTTTTGTACAAAAATTTGTACCCTTAAAACCTTATTCCAAGTTGTATACCCCCTCTAAAACCCCAGGTTCCCTTCCCCTTCCGTCGGGCTAGGCTGTCCCCATTCCCCGCCGGCTCCTCGGACTGCCGGCCCCACCTAATAAAAAAATCCAAAGACTTCCATGGTGCACTGCTCCAAACCGAAGTGCAGTTGCCGGCAAACGGACCCAAAAGCCGTGACCCAGCAGAAAATCCAGATAAAAGGGAGACACTACAACAACGAGAAGACCCTCAGCTACCTAGGGACTGAATTCTGCTTCTGCCGCCTCGCCATGACCAGAAGGAGACTGGGAAACCGTGACACCCCCTAGACCACACGAACCCAGTTGAGTTCCTGAAGATTCCCGCGAGATCGGAGCTCCCGACTGCTGCGGCAAGAGCAGCAGATTCGTCTGACACCTCATCCTCAGCAGCGGCCCGGAGGAGAACGGCGAGGAGAACGGCGAAAAGGGCGAGAACGGCAACAGGAGTGGCGACGGCGCAGGCGACCCCTCGAGTTCCCCCTTGAAAGAGCTGACTAATAAAGGCCTTTCAAAGGAGCAGGTCTCCTGGCCCATTTTTAACATTAAGGATTACTGTTTTACATATTCAATAGATATTAAAACATTCTTTTCTGTTTCAAGTATCCTCTATCATCTTATTTGATAGATTTATTTGTGGGTGGCTCCACTCTGTCTGGTAACATGGGAATAAATCCTTCTCTTGAGGTTTTTTGCCTGTTTTCATTTGGATAAAAAACCCAGAAAGTTAGCAGTCTTTTATGCAGGGTTACAAGGTGATGACCCCTCCCCCATACTTTCTGGCCTGGTCATTTCAGAAAAAAAACAGTCCTCTTATTACTTACATTATGCCACAATCAGAAAATACACTCATCACTTTTCCAAACTCCATTAACAAAACATAATACAGTACAATTATACATATAGTATTCATTCTAATATTTGTGAAAATCCAACTTTATAATATGTATTTATAACACCAGCTAGCTCTGATTCCCGACCGTGCCAGGTGCCATTCCCAAATCTGCCTGCAGACTCGGGTAACGGTGCAGAACAAGGCTGTTCTTCAATGGCAGCAGGTGTTATAGTGTCTAGGTTTCAGAGCAAGGATCAGAGAAAGCTCTTTTCTGTATGGTTTATCAGAGATCTTTATTCCCCGGGGGCGGGGGGGGGGGGGGGGGTAATGGAAAAGAGGTTGAACAAAGCCCGCCCACACTTTTTAACTGGGGGGTAGAGGGTGTGGGGCAGGAAGGTGATTGACCCCAGGCTGGACTAACAGGTAATTTTCTATAACATAGGGCAGGGTCAGGGGGAAGATGGACAGAGGGACAGGGGAAGAGATACCTTTGGACAGTAGCTGATTTATCAGGAGGGGAAAGCAGGGATGAACCGTTGGGAGACATAATTCCAAACCAGCTTAACAAAACCCAGCACCAGAGAAATTCAAGCACCTTACATGGAATTCGTCACATTCAAGGCATTTAAAATACCACAAATAAAATATTAAGCTGCAGTCACATTTCTGTATTTCATGCAAAATCTTTAAGAATGCTCTAAATTATTTGGAATGCAAAAGCTCCATCTCCAGGCACCTCTTCCCCAATTCAGCCTGGTTTTCAACCCATTCTCAGATCACCCATAAATTGATTTATTGTAGACATGAAGCACCTCAGCAGCTCTGTGGGGATGCTCTGCTCCCCTCCCTGGTCCCTTCTGGGGTTCTCCTGGTCCCCAGGGCCTGGACGTGCCACCCCTGTCCCACCTGGGGCCCAATCACAGCTCTGAGACCACTTGGGAAAAATTCCCAGAGGAGCTCTGGGATTCTCCTCTGGGAAAACATGGAGTGCCAGATGGGATCCTGCACCTCCCTGCTATGTCAGGGCTCTGGCTGCTGCTCCAGCTTTGCCTTGAGAATCAGTTTTTGGGATAGCATGGAGCCAGTTAGCTCCTAATAAAACCAGGCAAACACAGCCAGTTTGATAATAAAAACAAAAGTCCTAATTAATCATACCACTCTGATTTTAGCATAAATACTTCTGACACATACATAGAATTAAAACTGTCAAAATATATTTTTTTCTTTTAGATTTCCTTTCTGGAGGGATGTTTTTAAAGGTTAAGAGCCTTTGAAAGAGTGGAAACCTGATTCTGGAAAACCTGTCTCTGTAAGCACTTCTTTGAGTTCACTAAAATTTTGTGGTGATGTTTTTATGATACAACTTCAAACTGAAGATATTGAAATGGCATAAAGTCCAAGGGAGTAAGGCAGTGGATTTCTACCAGGTGTGTCTGGTTTTCCTCTTGAAAAAGTATTTACAGGTTGGTCATCCTTTCTCTGAATAGCAATTTGAAAAAGGCTAGATAAGTTTTTCATTAGAGATCCTAGGAATCAGTGCACAAGTTCAGGTCTAGAGACTGGAACCTAAAACTTAAAATTTCCTGAATGGTAAAAAAGGGAGAATTATTGTAATAATATGCAAGTTATTAAATCACTTGATAAAAAGTTAAAATAAATCAAAGAAACTATCAGTTTTGTTAAGGAGAATGTGTTAGATGTAGTTCACACAACTTATACTCTGACATATTCAATAATTTATGTACTTTATATGTATATATAAAATCCTAGCTCTGTTGTGTTGAAAACTATAAATGTATTAGGAAAATAATTTCCATTCATGGCTGGGGAATGCAGCTGCAGTAAAATATGCCCCAAATTTGGTTCAGCTTTTTCTTTAAAAGCTTTTCTCCTTCTAAATCAGTAAATTAGCATAATAACATATAATAAACCCAATCCTTCTGCGTCTCTAACAACATTTGCCTATCATTTCAGTTAAACTGCAGTATCATAGCACAGTTTATGTGCACAGCACATGACATTTCATCAGAATAAAAGTATGGAGTTCATTAATAGCTATGGTAATACTATGCAAATATGCAACATCATAATATAAATTAGAGTCTATTACTTGAAACATCTCAATGCTTTTTTATGTGCAGCTTTCCTCTCCCTTGTTTTCACTTCCATTATAATTATCCCACCTTGCTGAAGCAAATTGAGTCACAGTTCTTTGTCTCCTGAGTCTATAATTTGGAACTTGTTACATTGCTTCTAAGCACTCCATACACCTTCCTATTATCTTATAAATAGATAAATTAAGTAGATCGAGAAATAAGATTAAATATTTTAACCTATTTAAAAATTAAGATCTGCATTATATTTTTTTTCTTCAGAAGAAGCTTTAGCATTTGCATTGCAATTGAGAGACAGATAGATAGATAAATATAAATGTCACCAAGCACAATTAAGGTGCCCTGGAAAGTTTTTTATTTTTAGCAAAAGTGATTTTTATTTCAGATAATAATTAGACCTTTATAGTCTTTCCTTAAAAATTGGACTCAAAAAGATTGTAAGGCCAACCATTGAAGCACATATTTTTTCAGAATAAGGTTTTCAAATAAATTGTTAACTTTATGTTTCAGACTTCAGAGTCAGATGATTTGGCTCCTGGTGAGAGCAAAGCAGCAGATGAGGTCAGAGATGGAGATGCAGATTTATTGTTCAAGGATCTCAGGTTATGCAAGCCTTGCCCCACTCTAGGCCAGCCTAAAGCTGCACAGTGCACCAGTTCCTGCCCTGGACTGATTAAGATGAGCAGGAATTAGCAGAATCCCTGATCTCCTGCCTAAACATTTTATAAGGAGCTTTTACCTAGCAGCTCTTGCCACAGATCTCTGAGCAAATTGCACAAAGCCTCCTTGGTCTGCTTAATCCTAATGAAGCACCATGATTTCAGTTGTGGAATAAACAAATACTCCCCCTAATTGGGTGAGCTTGAATAAACTGGAACATCTCCCTGGTTTGGTTATGGAGGGCTGCACAGGGATCGATGGAGAGAGAGAGAGAGAGAGCGAGAGAGCAGCCACTGCTGTGGGACAAGTGCCTAAACCACAAAAAGGTGTGAGGAAAATGACCTCATCACACACAGAATAGACTTTAAAAATGTCCTACAGAATTAAACCAATCTAATCCACTGAGCAGACTGGCAGAGGTATTTGTATGATGGCTGTGTATATTCTGAAAATGCATTTTAAAGTTCTCTCTCACTGTCCTACATGGTTGCACAATGAGATCCAGCACATCATGACATGCCACAAATGTCATTTTTGGATAAGGTCTGTAAAAATGTGAGATCTGCTATTTAGTTATGTAGACTCCTGACTGCCATAATGGCATGAAGGATAAAGAAAGTGCATATACTTTTAAAGTTCATGCCACTCACTCTGCTGACCATGCTCAAGGAATGTCTTAATTACATTTTTTCCCATGTATATTTTGTCGGTTTTCCTTTTTTCCCTCACCCTTGAAGAAATTTTAATTAACATCTGAAACCTCCTTGAATTTTTCAGTTTTAGATTACTCATTCTCAGCAACTCCTTGAATTTTATTCTGTTTGTAAATAATCTAAACACCTAAACATCAACCCAGCTATTTGGCTATCTAGTGCCCATTCTCACCAAAGCTTTAAGAAAGGAAAATTTTAAGAGAAGAGAGGAGAGCTCATACCTAATTTCAATTGTAAAGTGTAATAAATGATTATTTACATATCTGAACCATCAATAGTTATTTCTGCAGAGGTGGTGAGCCATCAGATTCAGAAACAGGAGAGACTAATCCAAACCTGAGATTTAATTCCTCTGGGAGAATGCTTTTCCTGCTTTTCCTGTACACCTCAGCAGCATCCCTTGGACCTGCTCCTGACTGCTCTCCCACTCTGTTTCTAATTCACATTTTCTGCTGAGCTCTGACTTCAGCAAGAGTTTAGATCTAAAATCCCTGGAAGTGAAGCTGTATTTTTAAAACTTTCTTTGTTTCTAAACGCATTTAATGCATTCTCATGGTGGGTGGGGTTTTTTTGTGGGTTGTTTTGTTTTGTTTGTTTGTTTAGCAAAATCTTAATATCCCAGCAGCAGGAAATAAAACCTTCTCATGAGCATAATAACCTTCTCAGAAGCCTGCTGACAAAGTGGTGGGTGCATTGCAGCATCCACTCAGCGTTTGGCCTGTGCCAAGCTTACATCTGGGCACATTTAACATCTCCAATGTAAACTCCCAGGAAAATACCAGTGGGGAAATCAAGCTATGGCAGCATTTCCTTTCTGATGTGCACAAAAGCGAGACCCAGGAGGATGGAGGGGGTTCGGGTGTTTTGTGGTTTCTTTCCACGTCCCAAACATTATTGTTTCCAATATTTTATTTCAGTATTAAGGATGGCCTGATCTGCATATGGCTTCAATTATAAAACATATGCAAGCCAGGCAGCCAGGGTGGCTTGACCTCTTCCATATGTGTAGGAAAACAAGCTCTGAGCAATCTGCTGACTGGGAATACTGTGATAAACAAGCAAGAGCAAAGGATGACAGGAGATATTTCCTCCAGAACCATATTGGACCATGATCTGTTAACTTTTAAGGATGATTAGCAATTTCTGCCTGCATGAGGCATTAGCAACCTCTTGTTGCTGCTCCCCAGTGTGCACTGTGCTACTTTTGATATGTTCTGTCTCAGAAATACCTAAATCACACTCAAATTCTTCTCTGCATTCCCAGTTACCAATCCAGGGAACTCCACTGGCAAGGATAAAGCATCTCAGACATTTGCTATACATTTCAGTGCTCTGTGCTTACCTTTCTTTGCAGTATCTAATGGAGTTGTACATGTGTTTCATAACCACAAACCTTTATTATTTATTACTAAAACCTTGCGATCAATTAAACTACCATTTGTTTCATAACAGCTCTGTGTAAGAAACAACGATCCAATCCTAGAAAGCCTCATTTTCTCATTTTTTAAAGTATCTCTTAAAATTAATTATAAGGCAGAAATGTAAGATTACAGAGAAAAAAAGATTGAGTACATAACACAAAATTAGAATTTTAATCAATGCTGAATTATTCAAAGTTCAGGGAATAAATAATAAGATGGTTTTGGAAATATTACATCAACACTGACCAATTCACTTGGGCCAGACATTTAACTTATATCCCTGCAGAAGTGGTAGTTCCACGCAAAGCCCACACCAATTCTGGAGAAATGTTCCACATATTCATAACAATTCAGAGCAGCATACAGAAATTAAATTAGTATCAAGATTCGTTTGAATGGGCGTTAATGAGACTATGAAAAAAGTTCATTTATCTATTTGCATTGTGAATTTGCTGAAGGCTGCTCAAGCAACTCAGTCAACAACAGTGGCATGAATATGCATGTGCATGCTCGGATATTTGCATGCAGATGAATTTATCCCTGACAATAACTGATCACAGATAATTACTCAGGAATTCAAGCAGCTCATAGACACTGAGAATGTAACATAGTGGTATGAAAAATATCTCACTGGGAATTTATGAAAGAAATCGCTCCTTGCAAATTAGAAAAGCAAGTTTTTGGTAGGGAAAATGTCCTTTTTATGAACTTTCACTGAGCTACTCCCTGTATTTCCTTGGCACAGAGATTCTCCATGGTATAGTGCTTGCTACCATGCATTGCATGGGACAGATTTCAAATCAGATTGATTTGAAAAGGTAAAAAGGGAACTGTTGCTTTCTGCAAGGGAAGGAAGATTTTGCAAATGAAACACACAATGAATAAAGGCAACATAGTCCTTTCCAGTGGAAAAAAAGAGAAAGTCTTAGAAAAAAAAATTAAAAGCTAATTTTAATGTTCATAATATTGATTCTACCTTGATATTTGAAATATCATTTAAGAAACTGCAATTATTTTCATTAAAAGACAAAGAATTACCAGTGTATTTCATGTGGATTGTTAGGAAGAACAATTTCTTTGATGATTAAGACTTTCGGCACCTGAATAAACCAAGAAAATATTTGTATATCACTGAGTTCTTGGGTTATCTCAAAGAAATTTAAATTTTATGTTAGTGTAATAACACTTTTTCCATTTAAAAGGGAGAAGTTTATCTCTTCCTGCACTAGTGTCTATTATTCTTCCTCTTTGTTCTAAAAATAGACTCCTCTCTCCTTTATAATCTAATATTCCCCTCCTATTTAACATAATTACCTAGGACTGAATCAATATTCCGTTAGCTGGATGCGGTCAATGTGCTGTCCCTCAGTTCCTGGAGCATTCCAAGGATTTAGGCACAGATCATCTATGATGCTTTAGCATCCTCTGGAAGGAGTAACAAACATTTCTGGGAGCAGTGGCACTGAAAAGGATTCATTTTCCATGGTCTGCATCCTCTTCATTCCCATATCCCTTTCATCACGTGGCTCCCAGGACACCTGCGCAGCTCTGAGGACAGGGACAGCCCCTCTGACTGGCCCTGGCTGAGGGCTGGTGCCTCTCCCCGAGGATGAGGAGAATTTTCTCACAGGATTTCACTCTGGGACCTTCTCAGCACTGGAAGGAACCCTCGTGGACTCCCAGTCCCATTTGGTTTGGCTTGGATTAGACAACACTCAAAACTTAGAGGTGCTATGGGGATGGACTGGCCAGAACAGGCACAGGAAACCCCACCTGCCTTGAGAATTACTCCCATTGGGATGCTTCTGCCACCCAAATAAATATGGGAATTCACACAGCTTTGGTAAAAAACTTTCATAAAGCTGCCAAGTCAAGATTATCAACCTCAGCTGGCTAATGGATTTAAATTATGTATTCACATGTTTAATGCAGTAGTATACAATTAAGTGTTGCTATGATGCAATAGACCCAAACCCTTTGCTCGTTCCTGACAGAAAGCACAAAGCCCTCGGTGCTCCAAGCCATGATTTCAGAAAACCAATATTTTCCTTTCATATGCCCTGCTTGAAGTCTTATTTCTGTGTTTGCAATAAAAGATCAG
Source organism: Sylvia atricapilla (assembly GCF_009819655.1). Lineage (NCBI taxonomy): Eukaryota > Metazoa > Chordata > Aves > Passeriformes > Sylviidae > Sylvia > Sylvia atricapilla. The sequence goes on along the minus strand of NC_089173.1, from coordinate 15,728,595 downwards.
AGTGAAAGAGTTACCACTGGGCATCCCAAAATTTAAAATTTAAAATTACTCAGCTTAACTTCTCCATAAAAGACTGGTGTTCTAGAGGCATTTTTATGAAACCAAAGCAAACTTTGCAACATCTGGATTTTTATGCTTTACTTGGAAAATTTTAGGTAAGATTTGCATGTATTTGATTTAAAAAAAAGGAATGTAGAAATCCAGCAACACAATTTATCATGACTAGGAGATGACACAGGATGGAAACATTACAAGCATCCTTCTTTCTAATTCCTTTCGTGTAGAAATAAAATGATGGAAAAGAAAATGTGAATGCTCTGCTGCACAATTTGTTCATGTGTCACTGCAAGGTTGTTCCATACACTTCACATTGAGATTCTATAAAAGCAATAATTAATATAAATTAATTGGATATGTCAATTCTAATTGTTCCACAAAGGCTGGGTGAACATCCTTAGGAGACCACAGGGGATCTCCATGTTGCTGCAGACAACCAAGTCTCCAAATCTTGACTAGTTTGAGGTTGGGGATATAGGAGAGTTCCACAGAGCAATTTAGGTTAAAATTAAGGTTAAAACATTAAAGTTGGCATTCCTGCTTTCTGCTCTCCACAGGTATTGGCAGACTGGATTATTGTGCAGGAAAGGATGCCCATGAAACCCAGAGAAATCAAAGAAAAAGAAGCAAAAAACAGACCCTTAACACTGCACCACACCAAGCTGGGGCAGCTGGTGTTAACAGAAACACCATGAAATGGAACAGGATGCTGCTATAAAGGTTTTTCTTTTATCCCTGTACAGAGAAAATGTCTATTCCTTTATCCCCAGCAGTGACTGGGATCACTACCATCAGCCTTGGAGAAACCAGACACCCAGAAGGGCTGAAATTACAAATACAATCCCTGACTTCCAGCTCCAAACCTCAAGAGAAATCAAAATTATGTCAGAAATGAGTGTTCCATTAATGTCCCCTAAACCAGGGATAGAAGAATATACAGAAATTATAATACTATTATATTATCCCAACACTAGTTGAAGTGCATTTCAACCCTAATGCCCTGCCTTACAGTGTTGGACACACATTGTTTTTAACCCCAGCTCATTACCTACCTATTCATTTGCATAAATTTCTGTTCCTGCGTTGGCCTAATTAGTAGCAATACAATTTAATTGCAGTTATTATGGGGGGCTGTTGTCTGCCAGTGAATGACAGGAACTCACAGTATGAAAAGGAATTAAACGTTCAGGATACCACTGACCTTACTCTGACACAGAACCAACATGAAATACAGTAATGGATTATTATAAATGGATTCTTTTATAAATTTCTAAATGGAAATAAGTACATTTATTTCTCAGAAGCATGCAGGAGCTCATATAGGAGCCTATTCACCAGCCAAGCATGTCATGGATTAGGATCCTCATTCTCACTGGTACTTAAACAGATGCATTTTCAGAAGAAAATTACAAGCTTTGGAGCAGGTTTAACACTTTGAATAGAACATGTTTCTCCCTATTTTGTGAAAAAGAATTATTGTGTGACAAGAGGAAATCTCTCAACTATGTCAAAAGACAGGAAAAAACAGAAGTCTCTTTCCTCTCATTTGCCTGTTAACACTGTCTTGCTCCAGAGACAAATGAGTAGCAGTCAACACAGCAAATTTGTATTTGTCCTGGGTTTTTTTAACACAAACAAAACCATAAGTAGGAAGAATAGAGAAATAGCCTGAAGTAATTTATCTGAAGCTTGATAACCCAATACCACTGTTTGTGGGCAAGAATTAGATGTGGTCTCCTGGATTTTAGCTGCCCTGCTGAAATTCCCCTTTGGACTGTGTGCAGGAGTTGCAATTTGAATAAAATGCAGCCAATTTCCTTTCTCATATTTCCACTTTATGCACCTTGTATTATGGCAAGGGACGGAATTCTCACTGGAATACCTGAATAGGACCATTTCCAATCTGTGTCTGGCTACAGGATATACACACATCCCATAACCAGAGAGATCTGTGCCTTCATCAGAGGTTGTGTGGCCACGGCTGCTCTACAGGAATGATAAATTCAGAGAGGATAAAGTTCTCTAGAGAGTCCAAGCATAAGTTTCTAATGTATTTAACACACAAACACAAATCCAAAAGTCACTTTTGTCCTAAATTCCTTTTGTAACAACCCTGTGCTTGGGTACCTCTGAAAATTTTGCTTGCTGCACTAGTACACCACTACTGCTGGTGCAGCTGCAGTATCCAAAATATTATTGCTGTGCGTTACTGTGGAGCAACTGGTGTGTGTTGGGCGTTAGGCTTGTTCTTTTTTTACTCTAAAGAATTTTTCCCCATAAGTTACCAAGGAGACTAAGTGTTAGATACTTAACAGTACTTAACCAAAACAAAGAGGTGGCCAAAGCTTGGGGGGGAGATAATGCAAGTTTTGGGGGCAGGTAGAGGACAGAGCTTGAGGCAGCTGGGCACTCTGTTTCTCGGCGTTCGGGGAGAGAGAACGGCTGGGTTGCTGCTTGCTGCTAGAAGAGTTCACTGTTGCAGGAGGGGTTCAGTCCTGGGAAATCTACCATCATCTGCTTGCCCTGGAATTCTGAGCTCCTCTGCCGCCCTGTGAGAGCTGGGCCAGCCCTACCCTGCCGTCATGGCTTCTTCAGCACTGCTCCTCTTGCTACTGTGTGACCCTGCACCCCCTGCCTGCAGGGACATCCTGCCATTCCAGCTACCAGCCCGGGACTTTTCCACGTTTCCAGCTTGGTGCTCTGAGGATCCTGCAGGGGCACCGAGACTAAACTGACCTGAGTTTTTGTGAAGCAAACCCCTCAAGGTTCTTGGTACTGTTTTTGTTATTAATGCTGTAGTTGTTGTTTTTGTTTGCTTTTTGTATAAGTATATATTATAAAGTTGGCTTTTTGCAAGATGTGTGCTATATGATTAATAACTTTGTGGTAAGGATATAAGTTTTTATTTCTGCTGTTAGTAAAGAAAATTAGGCATAGTGGTAGTAGTGATATAGTATGCCTAAACTGTCTGTTTGGCTGGGATAACATCCAGTGAATATGTAAAGAAGACCCTGCTATTGATATACCAACTGTAATAAATTATCAGTCCAATTTCATCAATATGCCATTTTATTGGAAAATATTGCGAAATAGGAATTTTTGGAAAAAGCTAAAATCAACAGTCAGCCTCAAGCCTGTGATCGATGCTGGGTGAACCTTAGAACCGGCAGCGTGCCGTATCCTCCCTGGTTCACAAATTCTGCCCTTGTATGGTCCACTTTTATACAGTTTTTCTTGCCAGAGGCAAAAGTTGCCTCATTCCATTGTCCATTCTGCTGGTGTTTCAAATTCATATTCCTTTTTTCTTCTGCTGGTCTGATGAATGGTTTTCCGGGCAGTGTTGGGGCTTCTGATTAGGTTTACGGGAACTTGGCACTCACATGCCCACCCAGTCCGATGTAGATAAGATCCCAATCAGGTGTTGATCACCGGGTCGTTGACAATCCCATCTCTGGAGAAAACCCATCTCCTGGTGGGGACACCCTCCTTTGTGTTGTAGATGGGTGGCTCCCCTATTCCTGGAACCAGCTTGTAGTTGCACCATCACTTTTATTTTGTGAAGGTAGAGGCATTTGATACAGTATATTTTTATAAAAACATGAATTAATTCCCCAATATCTATAACATCAACTATCAGCATCTACCATCTGAAGAAAGCATGGAGCAAGGCCCAATCTGGAGGTGATAATGAAGACACAGCCAAGAACACACGCATGCTCTAAAAAGGCAGACCCAAGGAGGGGCCATGCAAAACAGTCCCTGGAATATGGAAACTAGTTTATGGAAAAATATGAATATTCAAGAGATTGATACAACAGAAAGGGTATTTGAAGAAAGTCTCTGAAATAGCAGGGGGTGGACTTGGCTAAATGCCAAGTCACCCAGCCAGTCATACTTTGCTTTTTTTCTATCTCCTAATTGTCTTATTTTCTATTAAACCTATTTCTTACAAATTACATAGAAAGTGAAACTTGTTTTTCACAGCTTTGTTAGACATACTAGTAAAGAACTGCTATTCCTATCCCCAAATCTTTGCCTGATAGCCTCTAACTGCAAATTTATAATTAGAAAAAGGGGTGGGGGTGGGGTGGTGGGGGGGTGGTGGTTTACATTCTCCATTCCAAGGGAAACTTCAGCTTTCCCTGGCAGATACCTGTCTTCCCAAACCAAGACAGTGTGGAATCAGTGGTCCTTTAGGGGAACACTGAGAAGACATCAAGAAAAATTCCCCTTTAGTTTGTTCTTTTCTTAAATAAACTCCCAGAGCTGCCTTTACTGTGGTGAATTTAGAAAGGATTACATTTTGGTGGTTACTCAACACAAATAATGTGTAATTACACCCAAATTTTTCCCCACACCTTAGCAAAACCATGAAATTTTTACCTCTCCCCAGTAAAACAAGTGTCCTGCACACACCTGTAAAATCCCAGGACTTTGGGCTACTCTGAATTGTTTGTATGTTGCAAGGGACTCTAATTAATAGGAGGTCGGACAGAGCAAACAACACGCCTAACCGATCCGGCTACCATATCATTCTCTGCTTTATTGTTTCCGGACAGCGAATTGTATCGATTCACAACATAGTTTACAATTACAGGGTATACAAAGAATGCAAACAAGCCTTATTTATCTTAGTCTTAAGGTGTCTAAAGTGTCAAAGCTATAATACTACATTTAGAAACCCATTATTCCCTGGGACACCTTAATGTGAAATGTGAATTCTTGCTGAGCCATAACTGAATTTTTGCTGCGCCATCGAGGCCTGCAGGCCCCGTGAACCCCAGAGGCCCATAGGCCCTGCAGGCCAAAGGGCCCAGTCTAGAATTGCTCAACCTTCACTCCAAGTATAAATCATGTCCATGCTCTCTAAGGAATTCCACAACATTTGTGCAAACTTAATTATCTTCCTTCAAGGTTCTCATCCTAAGAGAAATCTGAAAATGCCAAAATTGTCAACAGACTTAAAAGAAAAAAAAAAAACCAAACAAACCCAAACCCAGACAATCCTTAAAATCAATTATTTTTCCAAGTTGCATGATTTGAAAGGCTGGTAAAGAATGAAGCTGCTAATTAGACTAATCAAAAGATGATACACATGTTCTAATATGTGCAATAATTAACCCACTCAATTCAATAGTATTAATTCAGTGTTTTGGCACAGCAGAATAAATAGCATGGGACTGTCAAAAGCTGAACTTTACTTTCAGTTGAAATTAATAAAACTCTCTGGATGCATACATGTTAGTGGAGACAAAAATAATGCATGTGCCAGGTTCCTCATTCCACTGAGGAGATGGAATATCTCTTCATCTCTCATCAAGAGGTATGGCATTCTATTCCAAAGAAAGGAGATTTATTTCCATCTACTCAAGCATCAATACATATATAAAATGAAGATTTTAGTCTAGAATAATTACCTTTGAATAACTCCTGAAATATGGGTGGAAAAGAAATATTTGACACATAGAATGACTTCTTAAAAGTGAAACTTGTTTACAAATCAGGTAAACTAAGAAAAAATACTTCCTAGTATACTTGCAAAACTGACAAATCAAAAAGTGTATTAGCAGAATGAAAAATTTAAAGGATCTCAAGAGAGATCATTGTAGATATGGCCATTAAAATAGTATTATTTGAGGAAAAACTTGAATAATTTAATTTCAGAAGAACAGTGTTATCAATACATACAGAGGAAGCTATGAAAGACTTCACCTTCACCATGCTCTACTTCAAAATAAATCACTGCAAACTGCTTTCCACCTGACCAACAAATTCCTATTGCTGTTGTAATTTTCTTGGGGAGATGCCTAATAAAGAAATATGTTAGAAAAATTATAGAGGAAAAACAAAAAGGGTTTGATTGGTAGCTGTGTCCCATCATTATTTTTAAAAAATCCCAACTAAATATAAAAATAAATTAAATTGCTGCAGTTGTTGTAAACATGTTGACCACGAGTGACTTCATTGTGCTTTCTGGTGGAAAGTCCACCTTGCCTGGATTGTGGCTTTGCAGAAACTGCAGACAAAGTTTCTAATCTCTGTTTCTCCTTGAAATTTCTCCACAGCACAAGGCCTTATTTCACAAGTTGAATGCCTGTGAATTAACAGTACTCTTAATTACTTGAGACAAAATCTCTATTGGATCATTCTTTTAATTTCCCATTTGTTTTTCATCCTTTCATTATCAGTCTTTCTTCCCAATAGACTGTTTTTATTTTAATTCGTGCAGGCTTTAACAATATACTGACTCCAATATTGACATAATTAAATTAAATTTACTGGCAGATTTGAACAGCAACCCACATTGACCTCAAAAATATTCCTTTTTTTTTTTTGCTTCCAGTATACTTTACTCTCTATCAAAAAAGTTCTTTTCTCCAGACCCTGCTACTTCTACAGATTCAGCCTCTCTGCAACAAGTCCTCCAATAGATATCCCAATTAATATTTCAACTTTAATAAAGTTATAGTCCAAATCCAAGTGGCCCACAATTTTTAGTCCTTAAATTTTATTTAGGTCACTTCAAATAAATAATTGCAGAGCAGTTTCTGACCACCCTAGCAAGAAAGGACTTTGATGTTCCAGATTGGATTTTTTCCCCACAGCCATAATTCCAAATTTTCTTGATAATTAAAGCACAACTCAAAAATGTCTTTCCAGAATGGTCAAAGAACTGAAGCTGAAAGTGAAGCACACCTGTGACTTTGCATTTCATAGCACACGAATGTACCCCTCAGCAAGCCCAAGACAGAGCCTGTACTTTCTTTCCTACAGAGAAAGTTCCTCTCACCTTTTGCTCTCTGATTTTACCCTTTCATAAAGGAGATTATTTTAACATTTGAAATTATTTAACTTTCAGATAAAATACATACACTTCTATATCATCATATCACGTAGGAGTATTGAATACTCTTATTATTCCCTTTTCACATTTCTTATATTTTTTTTCTTTCCCACTGCAAGTCGTCTTCCAGTGTGGAACCTTTTATAGCCGGGATTCTCATATGAATTTCTTATCTGAATTCAGCTTGATTCAAAAGAAAAGTGGATGTAAAAATCATGTCAAGGGCTGATGCACAACATCAAACCCTCCCTGCCTTTAATAATTTGCATTTGGAATCTGGCTAATAGGTGGTTTGGGAATGGGAATAAAAATCAGGAGTTTCCTCCTTTAGTTTTAGTTTTTTCTTGCACCTAGAACCTTATTTACAGGTCAGCATTTGGTTCTGGAGGGGTTCTCCAATTCTTGCATCCCTGGAACAGCAGCCAAGGCACCATTCTTGGTGTAACCCCACCAAAACCTCACCAAAACCCCACTACCCATCCCACAAAAGCCACTGGCCCTTAGACCCTTAGGAAAGGCACATTCCAGTGTGTCCCAAGGGCTGGAGCTCAGACAGTCAAATTTCCCCAGGTTTCCTGGAGCAGCAGAGCTGTTCTGCAGGTGTACCCTGCCCAATGTCAATTCCTGATCACCCCTGAGCTTTCCTGGGAGATCTCCTCAGCCCCTGGAGCTGCTCCTGTTTCCAGATTTGCACAACTCACCCTGCTGGGATGGACTGTGGATCCTGCTGATGCTGTCTGGGAGAAATGGGTCATGGAACTTGGGCACTGCCTATTGGCAATCAGAAATCAATCCAGAAATCCATACACAGAAAAAAAATCAATATTCATTGACATGGCCCAGCCAGGGCTGACAGGCAGGGCAAAAGCAGGGCATGGATGTGGATAGGGACAGGAGCAGAGCTATCCCAGATCCATTGCGGATGCTCGGGACTGGGAACACAGCAGGATGGACAGAGGGAGGGACAGGGCAAATTGCTGATGATACCTCACCTCCACATGTGGGATTTTAATATCAGACTGTTGGAATTGGTGCTTCCCTGCTCTTTTTTCCATAAAATGTGTTGAAAATAAAATTCAAGTATTTGTTTATGACTCTACAAACAGAGCTTGTGCTCTGCACACTGTCCATACTTCCAACACACACTGAGTGCATTAAAGTATTGATTCCTGACTGCCTGGGGCTCTGTTTTACCTGACCATAAACTATATTAAATTTGCTTATAATGTAATTCAGGGAATCAGGAGCAAAATTATGCATTCCTTAAGACATTCCGATTTCAGTAATTTCCTATCTGTTAACTCCTGTTTAGTGACATAAACAAAATAGAGATACTCCATAGTCCCTTTAAAAACTACATTTAAAATATTTCCTCAGGGTTTTTTAGACTAGCTGTTCTAAAAATCCATATCAGTGAGCAATTCCAGTCATAATTTTTTCTGGACACTTGGCCAGCAGTCAGACATTAGTGCAACAATCTATTAATTTTTCAAGAGTTAGCACAGAATAAGAATACAATTGTGATATTTTAGAAATGTATTTCAGCTCATAAAGGCAGCATCAGCTCTCCTCTCATTCAATTATTGCCATTATTTAAAATAGTTTAAGCGAGATTCTTTATTAAAGCTTTTTGATTACATGGATCCAAATCCTAACAAATGAGTACAGATTTAAAATAGATATTATACTGAGTCTGGTAAAACTTTTCTGTGATCCTGCAAGAATTGAAGAAGATGATGTATGGAGAGCCAAGGAGAAATGTCAGAAGCAGAATGCCCCCAGGAGCAGAGCTGCAGGCAGCAGACTCGCTCAGCGGAAAGCACATTGAACAGGCAGGGAGAGAACATTTAAAAGCAGGGAAAAAAAGAAAAAGGCATTTTCGAGTCAGTGAGAAAGGAAGGGAAAGGGCTGAAAGGCAGAAGGCAAAATAAATTATACCAGGAGCTGGAAAATCCCCATCCTGCTTCAAAAGGAAAAGTAAGGTCATGAGACAGCGCAGCAAGAGCTGCACTATTGACCAGCAGCAAGGGGTACATAGTTCTTCAAGAGGAAACTTTTGGGGGCTGCTGTTCCCGAGGAGTGTCCGGGCACAGCGGGCTCTGCTCGCTGGGTGACACAAAGTGACATTGGGGGCTGTGCTGGCTCCTTTGGTGTGAAACACGAGGTTTCCAGGGAAAAACTCCGGAGTCTGGGTCCAGATGTTTCCAAAAGGCCCTGGCTGCTGGGTTCTGCAGCATACACCTGCCTCTAAAGCATTTCCCTGCTCAGACAAAGTTGTTTCATTTGGAGGGGCAGATCTCAAGGCACACTGAGGGTATTTTGTCATTCAAGGTACAGGAGAGAAGAAGATGAATTATAAGAGGTACTTAAAAATTTATTTTTTTTTTTTTTTTTTTTTTTTTTTTTCCCCCAGATAAAGTGCATTTTACCTCATTTCGTTTCTATCTTACTTCTAAGTGCCAGTTTCCCCCTTGGAAACAATTTCTCTTTATCCCACAGGACAACCCGGTTATTCAAAAGCAGAACTCCTGATAAAGAAGTAAAATAATATGATAGTCATGTGGAATTTACCTATGTAATTCTACTATTTTGTGTTTTAGTATTTTCAATATTCTTTCAGCTGTCCACCTACATGAACAGAAGTTATTTTGTCTTTAGAATTAAGTTAATACATCACATTTTATTAGCTGGTAGGAATAAAGTATCAGAGGAAAAAAGAATTTTTTTATATCAAATACTTTGTTAAGAGGTTAACCGAATTAGTAACCTAGTAATTATTAATATGAACAAATAATGTCCTTCCAAATGCTTGCAGATTGCTAAAAAAACCCAAATCCAACTTTTAGTCGACACACTTGTCTATAGTTTAGATAAAGTCAATTTTACCACTCCAGTCTCATCTTAAAGCTCATTTTAAACAATCTTCCAGTCTAATTAGCATTACCTTCTGGCTGTGTAGTACCATCCCTTTGAATGCTGGTGTGGTTAAACCACTCAGGTCTACTTGGTTCAGTGCAGTGTGGCAAATGTCAGTGAAATACGAGAGCATATGGCACATAATTACAGAACCATATGGATGCCAGGAGTGATAGTCAACAGCATTTGAAAACAGGATCAAGAAAGTCAGAGCAAAAGCAAAGACCATCATACATAATCATTAAATGGATAAATATGGTTTCTGTGCAGCTGAGAGAAGCCAGGACATGTCTGTCCTTTATTGAACCAAAGCCATCATGCCTGTTTGAGCGTGTGGCCTCAGAAGAATCTCTACATTATTTTTGGTTCAGTTTGTAAATTTATAAATGCGGCTGATCAAGGTGAGCAATGCAAGGAATCACTTACCAATGCACAGAGCAGATCAACTGCTTCCAGTATCAGCTCCTGGTGGCCAATGCGAGTCACTCCCAGCTCCTCCAGCTCCTGGTGAGTGATGTGCAGCAGATGCTTTCCATTGATTTTCTCTCTCTCAAAGTTTCTGATGTATTGTTGGAGGCAATCATCGAGGCCTGGTTAGAAAAGCCAACAGCACAGATTCAGAGAGTGGAGAAAAACCCAATGAAACAGTTCTGTAGCTCACAAATACAGAAATTTCTTGGGAATGCAAGTGTCCTTCCTTGTTTGGAGGTATTATGGAAAACGTGCAATGAAAATTATAATTTAACTCACATAATACAGCACATGCTGCTAAAGAGAGAAGTTTATATTACCGATGTTATTTTCAACATTCTTAAACATTTTAATAGTAATTTTAAACCTTCACAGAGATGAGGACAAAGCAGCACAGAGAGTGACATTATAAAAAACCTTTTTCTTGTGATGTCACAAAGACCTAAATATAAGTTTATCTTGTGATTAGGAACAAATTCTTCCTGTAACTCTTGCAGGACTCTTCAAGGTCATAGAGTTTGGCTGTTCCTGGTCAGGAAGACTTTTTCAGGCTCAGTAACCACTCACAGCAACTCTGCTACACTCACCGCCAATTCTCACTCCAGCTTATCCAGATTTCTGAATCCAAACATAAAAATGGTTTGGTACAACACCTCCAACTATGAATACAATTTTACCCATGCACAAAGGCTTGTTCTATTTCACCCTGAAGTTTGATAGGGTGAGAATAACAGATTATTTTGTTTCTGAGACCAGAGAAGAAACTGATTAATGACACTGAAAGATTTTTTTCTTCCTCCAAATCTGTTTCTGAACCACACATGCCTTGAATTTCCAGCCAGAACAATGAGTTGAACTGGGATCTACTACTGAAAGCTACATGAGGTGTCTCAGAGGTCTCTCAAGGACTGTCAGATTCAACAGAAATCTGGTGTGCACGTGATTTTCTAGAGACCTACAAAATGCACCTTCAATAACTTCATCCATCAAGTAAAAAACACTGATTCTCAGTTATTTGCCCTGCAGTGATGCAAGTAAATTCAAGATCCATAAAATTACAGAGATCCGGAAAACACATAAATAACCCACTCAAGCATTTATGACAGAGCTTTGAAATATAATTTCTGCACACAGCCATTATCAAATTGACATCAAGTCTGCAGAGCATCTGAGAAAAAGAGTTTTGACACCTGGTATGGGTGTGCTGGGTGTCACCACTTTACATCCCAATTAACACAATTCAGTTGGGACAAAAGGACTGTGATGACACAAGAATGGAATGAAACAAACCAATGTGTTTGTCCGTAGTTCATAAATACGGGGGATACATTGCAGTTTCATTTAATTAACTCTTCTTTCAACATGATCCAGTTATTTACTCTGTAAACTGATAGTCTTAAGTTATGTTATAGATAAAGCTCATTTACCAAGTAAAGTACACAGCTTTATATTCACTTACACTTATGTCCCACACAAAACTAGTACAGTGATAAAAATGTCATATTTTTAGGTGTAATTCAAAAGTATGACATAGTTTGGGGGATTTTTAAAGCTCAAATCAGCAGTCTGTAACTAACACCTAAACCTTTCTCAATTCTAGAACAGCCTGCAAATAGGAAACAACTTCTCTGCATCCGTTCATTATTTTTAATGATCTCATGTTGCAAGAGACTCTAATTAATAGGAGGTCGGACAGAGCAAACAACACGCCTAACCGATCCGGCTACCATATTGTTCTCCGCTTTATTGTTTACCAACAGCGAGTTATATAGATTCACAACGTAATTTACAATTACAGGGTATACAAAGAATGCAAACAAGCCTTATTTATCTTAGTCTTAAGGTGGCTAAAGTGTCAGAACTACAATTCTACATTTAGAAACACATTATTCCCCGGGACACCTTAATGTGAAATGTGAATTCTTACTGTGCCATAACCATGAATTTTTGCTGCGCCATCGAGGCCTGCAGGGCCCACGGGCCCCAGAGGCCCACAGGCCCTGCAGGCCAAAGGGCTCAGTCTGGAATTGCTCACCCTCAATCAATCCAAATATAAATCATGTCTTCCCTCTAAGGAATTCCGCAACAATCTCAGGAATGATTTTACATAAGTATAGTTCAATTCCATTGGCTGAAAACTGCAAATTCTTTGTTTATTATTTAACATATTAAACCTCAAGGTGTTGCACATTTCTGTTCCTGCTTGCTCAAGAACAAGTCTTAAAACCATTTTAGAGCAAAAATTCCAAATCCCACACCTCCCAGATTTGCTTTCAGTGGACACTGCCCCAAAACTCAGAAAAAGTCACAAAACTGCTACTAGATATTAAATTATTTTCAACAAAAGCAAATTAGTGAAAAAAATTTAGAATCAGTGGCCACGACAAGCATTTGTGGCATTAAGAGAGATTTAGGAAAACCCAAGTGAATGTGCCATGCTGTGAGAAGTGTGCAGTCAGATGTATTAAACCTGCCTTTGTGCCAGGGAGAATGTATGACAGCAGAGCAAAAAATCAAATTTGTATTATTTGTGCTGCTCTGTAATAGCTCCCCAGGGCACCTTTACAAGGCATTTACTTACTGGTGCAAACAGTGTGGCAGTTGACAAGAGAACACAGAAATATATCATTAAAGGGCCAGGCTGTCTCACAGAATCACGGCACTTAATAAATGCACACACAAAATAAGAGAGATTTGCCCATTGCTCTCTGCTTTTCTGTCTCTCTGGGAGCCAGCTACTGAAATGTGAAACATTCCAAAGCAGGAATTCAGCATCAGGAACATCTTTATTGTCAGGGCTCCAATTGTTTTCACATGAAAATATCCAAGATTAAATTAGAAAGGGTACAGAACAAGCTCATGTTGACTCACCCAAACCAAATGAAATATTTCTTTCCTCAAGCCACTCAGGTCTCATTAGTGCTCTTTATGCATTTTCCCCCAACATCATTTCTGTTTACAGATAAGTATGAAAGCAGTCCAGATTCATAACTACAGAGAAGGAAGGGGCCTTAGCTCTGCTTAGATGCAGGTAAATAAAATTAACTCACTATTCCCAAGATACACAGCATCAGTGTCAGGCAAGAAACAGAAAATTGCAGTTATCTTGCTGCACATTCTTATTTTATTTGTGCACATTTTGTAACCAACTGTCTCCTTCAGAGTGCAATAAAATGATTGAAGAAAAATATTTTAAACATGGATGTTTTATTTTAAAGCCAAGGCTTAATGCCCATGATGAGAAAATTATGGTTGGGGTCTGGAGAAATTTTTTTTTCCAACCCAGCTGGGTTCAAGGAGTTAACTCACCTTAACAGAAAATCAATGAAGGTTGAAGGCATTTGCTAATATGTCAGTGTTATTTGAGAGAACAATCCAAGAAAAAAGGAGTTATCCATCAGCCCAAGTGCTGACTGAGTCAGATGGGAAGCAGCTCAGGCTGAACATTGCATTAAAAGCTGTATAAACCCTTGTGCTCAGAAAATAGCCTTGTAGAGGGAAATCAGGAAACATCCCATAAACCACGTCCACCTGAAAACTCTGACATTTTCCTGCTGTATGGTTGGATTCCATGATCTCAAAGGTCTTTTCCAGCCTAAAAATTCTATGATTCCATATTATCTCTTTCCATTTTTAAGTTAAAAAAAATCATATTGAATCCACATGGACTAAGAAAACTTTATCTCCATATTCAAAGAGCAGAGGAAAAGGAAGCAACTCTGATATATTGACTGCAAACTGTGATTTTGCAAATAGACCATCTAAAGTCAAAGTCAAGGAAACATGGGGAAAAAAAGGAGGCAGGAAATAGAAAATTGTTATGTAGAAAGGGCAGGAAAAGAAGAGACAGTCAGCTTGAAAATGCTTATTTTTAGAAATGCATAATTGAGGAAAAAAAGAAGAATTGAAACAGAAAAACAAAGCAAAACCTTAAAAATATTTCTAAATCAAATTTAGGTAGTAACTCAGAGCAAACATTACAAAAGAGATGCCACATATTGTGAGCAATAAGGTTCACTGAGATTAAAATGAATCTTCCCATCAGTGTCAACAAATGGCAGGTTTGGTTTCCATTGAAAGCACAAATATTGTTGCCATGTTATGTAAACATCTGTCCCTTCCCCTCTGCCATTGGACAGAGATATTGAAAATATTAGCATTATTGAAAAAATGACTATAAAATGAATGAAGGCAAAGCCCAAGTTGTTGCATTTTATGCAGGAATGGTGCAGCCAGGGCAGCTCTCACAGGAGAACTGTAGGAGCAATAACTGTCAAGTGTGATCCATCCCAGAAGGAATTCCCAAGTTCAAAATCTGTAATTTCCCATTTTTCATAGACCTCTCCATCACTTACATGCATTTATTCACTTCTCCTTTCTTCCTATATTTTAATGGATTTTTGCAACTTACTGAAAACTACACTGGTTTTATAAGCTTTCCTAAAATATTCCTGCCCAAATGATGGGCTTGTTGCTGCTCCATGAGAACTCCCAGGGGAAAATGCAGCTAGAACAGGAAACCCCAGCTGTGAAAAGGAGGGGCAGGGCAGGTCCCAGCCAGCTCTGCCTGGCACAGACACAGCAGCTCCCACAGGGGCACTCCCTGACAGATGAGGGGATGCAAAACCAGCCCCTCTGGTAGGAAAATGCAGTGTTGCTTTTGGGTTTTAGGGTGAAAAAGAAGGAAATCTGCTTGGTGGGAATGCATTGACCACTCCTGGCTTCAGCACTGCTGCAAGAGGGGTGAGAGCCCACTGGTAAAATCTCTCTGACTGAGGGTCTGACAAAGTATTCAATGTTTTTCCTGATTAAAACCATATTTAGAAATTAAAAGCACACAGCACAACACTAAACTCCCAGTTGCACAAAGGCATATGCACAATAAAGAATCTGAGATAGAAGTGTCTGTGGGACCTAGATCCAAAGGACAAAAGCTGAAAGTTGATTGGATGATCTGTTCGTTCAGAAGAATTACACTTTGGTCAGCCAAGACAAATTAATAGCCTATTAATGTGCCTCATTTCACTAATAAAAGATGTAAAACAACACTATTTCTGCTCTTGCAGAATGGTGACTTGTGAAAAATCAACAGATCAAAGTGAAACAGGAACAAATATAAATTTTCAAATATTGTTGTGCTGTTGTTTCTAGACTTGCAAGTCCAGAAAATCAGCTCTTCACTCATAGGAAATATAAAATCTCTCACTACTGTGCTGGAAATTCTCTGATGAATTGGGGAAGGCAGCACAGACTTCTGCTCCTGTCACAACCTTTGGTTTGCATATGCAGATCTGCTTAAATATATCCAGCATTTAACAGCATCCACAGGCTCAGTTCAAGTGTAATTTTTACAGAAAGCAAAGTTTGGTTTGGTGGTTTTTTTAAACAAGGGATATCTTCCATATAAAGTAATATTTAGCAGCTAGATAGAAAGATCTGGAAGGAATTGACTGGTTGGCTGACTGAGAGACTGGAGAGAATTCGTGCCTTTTCCTAAATGCAATTTTATTGAATGTACACGTAAATTCAGCTGTGTTCTTGATCAAAAGCCCATTGATTTATTACCCTGGGCTCAGGCACAGTGGAGCCTTTCCAATTCTTACATAACTTGTAACAAGGAAAATCATCAGCTGGGTATTTTTGCCAGTGACGTTCGAAAGCTTTTAAAGAATTATTCAGTCCAAATAAAGAAAAGGCATAATCCTCGGGGCCATGTTCACACTAAGCTGACTCTCAAATACCAGATATTTGTTCTTAAGCTCTTCAGGAAGAAAAATCAAAACTATTTAGAGCGTCAAGAGAAAAGGATCTTCATACCACCACAATTCAGAAAAATACAGATGGAACATGTTTGAAAACACTGTAAAACACCAACCTTGGAATATTTCAGGCCTCAACTTTCCTAAACTTCAGAGTAGATTTGAAATCTAAGGATTGCAGTGTTTTGCATCTTTAAGCCTACATGTCACAAACGTGACCTAGAGAAATATAGTAGCTAGATTACAGAATTTCACAAAAAAGTGCATTTAAAATTGCAAGACACAGCAGAAATTCACAATCACAGAAAAGGAAAAAAAAAATCCAAATTTTCTGAAAAAAGAATCCCTCAATTCTGGCTTTATCTGACCTTTGAATGCTTGACTATGCAAGTAGAATGTGTTTAAATGTTGCTTCCCAGCTGAGTTTCCTCTGCGTCACTCCGATATTCACAGGGATACAGATGGATGTTTTAGATGCAAATACAGGCAGACTTGTGCTGCTTGAATTTACAGATCCTCATCTGCATGAACAGGAACTGGGGTGGGATGAGCACTCTGAATTAATGCTTCCCAGGCACCGACATCAAAAATGTTGGCTTCCATTCCAAGCTGCAGTGGGTGGAACTGCACTGGGCATAAACTCTTCCACTGGTGTCAGGCCACTGCTCAAGGCTGGGCAGCCCATGGGGCACTTCCCTTGCTCCATTCTTCTCTCCTGAGAGTGCCAGGATCCACATGAGCACCGGAATTTGTCCTGTACAAGCCCTCTGCAGACACTCTCAGCTCCAGGATCCAGCTGGGCTCTCAACAGCTGGAGCAGTTCTGCATTTCTGGCCCTTCATTCCAAGGGCTCCCTGCTCCCCATCCTCATCCTGCAGCTGTCCCTGGCTCAACAGTGCCAGCCACAAGAACTCTCTCCCTCTCTTAGCACAAAATTCTGGGGATTTTTCCCCTAAAAAGCCCTGTATATTTTCAATTCCCTTCATTCACTGCCAACTTCCATTTCCCTGTATCCTATTTTATTCCTCCTTCCATGATGTCTCTATTCTTTTATTTTCTATATGTGAAAAATAAAAGCTTGTCAGCAGGGAAGCAGATTTGGGAGAGCACGAGCTGGAAACTTCCAACCTTGCTCCTCTTCTCCCCCCGGAACAGGTCAGAGCTTCACTCACAGATCCCACTCACAAAGGGACAAATTCCTCAGGGAACAGAAAAATCCACGGCAAGTTCCTAAGTGCCCTTGTTATTCCCCTTCAAAATGTCCTCCTCCAAATCAGGACAAACATCACTGTTCTCTCACCACAGGGCATGTCTGAGACACAGACCAGCCTCTCAAATTCTACCCCATAAGCAAAACCAGTGGGAATACTACTTCACCACTGTAACTTCATTATTTTATTTTTAGTATGGCTAAAGCAAGGGGCTTTCCCATAATCTCAGTGCCTATAAGTCCAAGATCTTTCCAGCAGCAATTTTCCAAAATAACTGTATTATCAAGACAAAAGCTGGGCTCAAATTATCAATATTTTAATGTTCTGGGTTGACCTGTCTCCTATCCCATATATCCCATATCCTGGATACATTGTTGTGTCTGGCAGCTGCCCCTCCCTCTCTGGCGGGGCCTGCTGGTTTTGCTGCTGGCTCGCTTTTTCTCGAGCTGCTGCTGCCGGCTGCTCCTGCTTTGTTTTCTAGCTTGGCTGCTTTGCTTGGCCTGCTGGGTTTTTTTCCTGCTATTTCTCTTTCTCTCTCTCTCTGCTTGCTGCCTGCCCCTGCCACTGGCTCTCGCTGCTTCTGTTTGGTTTTTTTTCCTTCCTTCCCCCCCCACCCCCCTCCGGCTCCGGACCTGACCTGAGAAGTTGGAGAAGTCCTGGATCTGCAAGAGAAGCTGAGTACCCTTCCTGACAGTAACGTGGTTCCTTTCCCACTTTTTTTGGTGTTGGGGAGTGTTCTTTTCATTGTCAATAAACCGTTTTTTTCCACTTTTCCTCCAAGGTATTTTCCTTCCCGAACCCAGGGCTGGGGGGGGGGGGGGAAGGGGTGGTGGAGGTTTTGGTTTAGGGGACTCCTTTTAGAGGTTCTTCCCTAATTTATTCCAAACCAGGACATTTAAGAGTTCACAGCAGTTGAGAAGGTTCTGTAAGGGGATGTGTCAGGCAATATTAATAGCAAATGAACAAACTGCTGAACTAATAAAATTTGATTTAATGATATGCCATCACCCTTAAACTGACATGCATATATATGAAGTAAATGACTTAATATAGCTCTGCCTTCATTACCTATGAATGAATAATAGGAAGTGAAGCCATTCTAACTTTGTCCTCAACATTTGACAGGTGTTGTGGAGCTGTGGGATTACCACGGAAGTAATAAACAGCATTTTCAGGAAGCTTGCTGGAATTAGACCTGACCACAAAGAGGTTTCTGGAAGAGAATCATCATGCAGAGAGAATGCAGCACATTTTCAGGCCCAAGTGTGTGCTCCCTGCTGCCATATTTCCCATTAATTTAACCTCAAGATATGACACTGATGCTCTTAGTGAGGAACTTCCCATAAAAGTGACAAAAACCAGAACCATCTTAATTAGCTCTGTGTGCTAATGAAAACATACATCTTTCCTTAGCCTCATTAATTTTCTCCTTGATGAAGATATAACCACTGCCCCCAGTCATTCCTGCAGCAGCATGGCTGATGAGGGATGACAAGCCTCCAAAGCCTCCAGGTTCAGACCTCCCATTTAATTGCTGAAATTATTCCACATTCCAGAGCGTCTGAGCTGAGGACACTGGGACCCTGAATTTGTTACAATTATTTTAAAAGATAAATGCTTTGGCCCAGTGCAAGGCAAATGCTTCTATTCCCTGCACTGGACTATGTAAATATTGCTTTATATTTTTTGAGACAATGTTTGATTGGGAACCTGTCTTGACAGAAGTGCTGGTTCCAGCACAGACATCCTGGAATACATATCAAAATTTTTTTAAAAAAACTTCTAGAACCAACTAAAAAGACAATATAAAATATTTTTTGCCTTGTAAATCTATCTAGAAGAATCTCCATGATCTATTCTCAAACCAAAATGCAGAACCAGCACAATTAAATTCCTAAATCTCTTTGTGCAATCACAAAAGAGCAAAAATCTCTGTCAGAATAATTCAGGTGATATCAAACATCTCTGGGATCAGTAAGAACACTGAGAAGAAACAACATCTACCTTTGTACATGAGGGATTGCATTGCCCAGAAGTGGAGAATTGATGTGATCAGGGTTCACATTCCTCCTTTTTGCAGCAAGTACCAAAGGTTGTGTTCTCCTCTGCCTGGGTTGGAGGGCAGGGGCCAAGGAGACTTTTCCAGTTCTCTACTTCCCAGACAGTGTTTTTGCAGTAACCATTAACTCGCTGCCAAAGACAGCAGGGGGAAAAACCTCTCACTGTAACAGAACCAAACAAAAACCCCAAAACCACCAGGAAAAAGGAACAATTCTTAGGCAGAAAGAAAAACATTAGGGAATCATTATTTCCTTCACTAGAGCCTGAGCACATTGAGGTGAGTTTATTCCAGACAGTTTCCATTTTAGAAACGTTAACAAGTCTAATAAGAAAGGAGCAGCATTAACCATGTCTCATCTACAAGCACTGATCTTAAAAGCAAAAGTACAAGAACAAATAAATATAACTGAAAGCTCCTTCCTCCACGCTTCTGAGGATTTATCCACCTTGTAGTCTGCACAGGAAAGTCTTAATCACAGACTGACCTTAAAAAACTACTTTGGTGTCACACAAAATCAAACAAAACCCTCACGCCAAGGAAGTCCTTGTACAAGTACTACAGGGATATGCCCCATTTGTCCCTGTCTTAAATGTGAAGAAAAAAATTACTGAAGAGTGAGATAACGAGCCTGTCTGAGCTAATCAATAGAGAGGAAGTAACTTGTCAGACAAAATTCATGTAATAGCAAGACAGACATTTAAAGTTCTGTGAAATGAGTCCTGCCCTAAAAGTATCTCTGATCACTTTGCAACAGGGCTGCACATGAAATTCAGTTCATCATCATATCAAACCCCAGTGTCACAGATGCCTCAGAACGGTGACTTCCCAGCCAGAACATGTCTAAAAAACCTGAAATTTTCTGAGCCACATCTACAGCAGCAGAATATTCCCAATCAACCAAACTCATGTGGGACAGGCAGAATTCCTGTGTCACATCCTCCCCTGACAACTGCTAACGCTTGCAAAGCTGAGGGAGATAAAGAGCTGTCAGAGGACTGTTGTATTTCTCTGGGGAGTGTTTTTTCCCCAGGACCCCTGAAGCCTGTAACCATGTAGTTTGACCCTTCCTTCCTTTCTTGACCCAATGGGCTGAGGTCCAGCCATTCCCCCTGGGCAGGAGCCTTGATAAGGCCCTGTTCTCTCTCTCTTGCCCTCTTGCCCTCGCTTCCCTCCTGGAACCATTTGAGAATAAACGTCTTGGATCAACCCTGGGGGTAAGAGCCTCTTTTGGATCTTCTGTCTTGTCCCTGAAATATTCCCCCAAAGCTTCCCAAGGAACTGAGCTAGCCCCAGGGAGGCTGCAGAGGTTTGTTTCAGGGGAGAATCAAACAAAAAGTGCTACAGATGTTTCAGTGTCAAAATACATTAATTCTTGTTTTGACTTCACTAACATATTTTACTAAAAATCCCAGATATCAAAAGAACAGCCAAATCCAGTCTAAGTGTTTGGAGTGAAAAGCCCAAACAAATCAGATTTTTGCTCAACCCAATTTGTTCAGCAGCTACGAGTCCATGATCTTATTCATGAGTCAGAGTTTAGACACCTGCAATATGCAAATTCAGAAAGTAGAAGGTGGCCTCAGCAATTCCTCACACAGTTCTTCACAGAAATGCCAAAAATCAGATTGCTGCAAGAAATAAAGAAAGGGGGGAGCATCTGATCTTTTCCCAGGGATATTCAGAAGCTTTGGTGATGGCTTCTGTTGGCAACTACTCAGAAAAGGCTTTGGATCAGTTGATCTGGGGTTTCACCCATGTCTCCCATTCCTTTTTTTCCCAAGGATGCCACTCACAGCACTGCAGCTCTTGTTTATGTCATCCTGTTGACTCTGTAAATCTGAATGATCTTGAATGAGACTCTTTCCTTAAGCAGTTTGGAGGAATTAGCTCTAGCAATCAGTGGGGAGCTCAGTTAAAAGTCAGGTCGTTGGCAGGAATTGTCAATTAAGGCAATTCCCAAACTAGGAATCCATATTTTTATCAATACGAACTATAAGAAACTAACAAAAGCAGGCAAATGGGAAGAAATCCCAGAAGAAAGAATCATCAGTCTGTAAATCCTCCCACAGAAGCTTTTCCCTTTCCTTACATTTTCCCATTTTTATTCCATGTTTCTGTTCCATGTTGATACCAGACAAATTTATTATGGTTTTTATTGAACAAAATGAGAGCTAGAAATTTTTATTCACTACCACTTTTCATGCAGTGCCTGATTAAGATAGTCTCTGGCTTCAACTACATGATGAAAGATATTACTACATCTTAGAGCACTATTATTTTGTGTTTTAATTCTGAATTCTAAATGTTTTGCTATTTGATCTGGACATAGTTTATCCAAGATTAAATAGTTCTGTGAAGTAAGATGAAACAAGCAAGAATCTTATCATATCTAAAGAACTATATAGCCTAAAGTCCACAAATAAAATATGATTACAACTCAATGTATAAGAAAAATCCATCCAGCAAAGCAAGAATTCAGTACAAAAAAAGAGTAAAAATCAAGTGATTACAAAATATTTCAAAGTCATAGGATGTCACTCATGCATATGTTTGAAAAGACTTTTTAAAATGCTTAAGATGATTAAATCTTTGGTATGGCAGTGTGCAAAAAAGGGACATAGGGCTTGAATTTCAATCTCTCTGACAAGGAAGCACCAGGTTGGAAGAACTGCAGAATTCCCAACTAACATTCCTAGTTAGTTTTATGCTCTGCACAGGTAAATAGTTAAAGCTTTTCTTTCAAGTCATCAGACAAGGAGTAAGAGATACCCAATAGTAACATGTCAATGTAAGTGCTGTTCATAAGCCCTCTAAATAGAGCTGCTGGTGAAAAGGTAAATGTAATAACTGTAAAAATACTCTATTGACCAGGGTAAATCAATTATGTGTCAGCAAAAGTAACACAATATGAAATAATGTTTCTGGGAACATTCCCCACGGCTTCTTTTGCACTTCCCTCACAGCCATTCCAATAAAGCCTCAAAAAAGTAAATTCTCCTCTGATTTATTTTTCATATAAGCCAGAGAACAAAACATGAAGGACAGGAGAGGTGAGTCGGCTCCTTAAGCTCACTGAGCAAGTGGTTTGCTCTAACAGGATCAAGCAAAGTGTAACACAGAAACGAGTTAATGGGAAAGGTGAATGTACAAACTACAGGTTCCTGTACAAAAGAGCTGTGATGAGAAAAAAGCAGGAAAATCAAGACTGAGATAGTCCAAAAAGGTCAGACGCATGACTTTCATATTTATGAAACATTTTTTCTTGAAATAGTTGTGTAATTATTTTTTTCCAAGTTGCCATTTTCCTGAACTTTTAGAAACATCATACGAAACAAAGACAACCTCATCCTAAGAAATTAAGATATTATTAATTTCTCCATTAAAATGGATTGTGCCACCTATTGCAGCAATTTCTTCTTCCTGGAACACTACTTGGTAAATTAAAATGTAAATCTGGCTGCTTCAATCACTCTGAGCACATACAAAAACACTCAGTGCATCCAGGATCCAAGAGGTTTTTCTATCCAACATTTAAATATTAGGAAAAGCAAAAATAAAGCTTGGGGAAAAAAAAAATTGAGAAGTTCTTCTGTGAGGGTTATAATAGCTATAATTTATAAAGGAAGTGTTGCCATTTGCAACCAAGGGTTTCATCCCACAGTGCTCAGGAGTGGAGGGGCTGCACCCGGAGCAGCTCTGGATGAGCTGGGCTCCTCCCAGGGGTTCTTGGCACTGACCTGGGGTCTATCCTACCCAAAGAGCAGCCAAGAGCAGATGTAGCTGGGGTGCTGATCCCACAGACACAGCACAATCCCGGCCGCTCCTGATGCCTTAGGATTTTAGCTTTTCTATTTTCCATACATTTGTAATCCTGCAGTTCTTTAGTGGATATCTCTAAACTCCATATACAGTGTTAGCTGCTGCTTTCCCACTTTGGTCAGACACAACAATTCCTCTCCAGGCCTGGGAATCAAGGACACCTCACTGCCTCAGGCCCCTAGAAATGCAAACAAAAGTGAGTTGGGGGGAGAAAACTTGGGATAAATGACTGAAGCATTAATTGGAAGATGAAGCCCCAATATGCAAATGGACCAAACTTATAAAAGTGTGAAAACCTGTGACCCGTCGTCCATTTTGGGTGTAGCCTTGGGAGGGCTTCATCTGCCTGAAATGTACCTGAAGGCACTTCAATAAATATAACTGCTTTTTATTCCCTTAATTCTGTCTGGCCTCTGTTTTTAGGTAGCCCCAAAAAAGCATCACCTCAGTGCTGAGAAGATTTCGGGAGAGCTGAACCATGGTTCTTACTCCCGCCTGGCCAGGGGACACCTGGGCTCAGGGGACTGGGCAGATGGAGGTGGCACTTCCAGCCTGGCTCCAGCCCTGGGCAGGGATGGTTTCAAGGCATAAGAGGATTTCACTCCTGGCTCCAGTTTCTGCTGGAATTGTGTGGGTTTCCACCGTGGCTCAGGGTGGATCTGGGAGCCAAACACCCCATCCTACAAATGACCCCAGCTCCAGGCATTCCCAACCTCAGTCTAAAATGCAAAACCAGCACAGGGAAAGAGTGATGGAAATGGATTCACACATGTGAAATCCTTTCAGGCTGCATTAATCACATTGCACAGTCTTAATTGGTCTCTTTTAAAAATTAAAGGTTAAGTGCATTATTTCCCTGAAGTGAGCACAAACTATTGATTACTTTAAATCTAAAAATGAATTCAGATATTTCATATATTTTACATATATTATGATTCTCCCTTTTAAAAGCTTTGAAGAGATCTACTTTAGATAAGATCTCTACCATCATATCCCTCCCTAGTTCATGGCCTCTGTAATTAAAAATTTAAAGGGCTTCAGAAACAAAAAGTCGTCTATTTTATCTTAAACACAGCAGCTGTTTAAGATTGAATTTGGACTTTTCCTTTACTATCCTTTTGTCAATAACAAGTTACATTCTCAAATGTAGTTTAAGTAACTTGATAATGTAGATGAATTGACAATATTACTCAGTGTTTCTTTTCCCTAAAAATATATCAGTGGGACTGGAAAAATTCAAATTATGACCTTTAACACACATCTAACCATGTTGTGTGCTCCCTGTGAGCAATTTGCAGATTCTAACTTAAAAGAAAAAAAAAATCAGGTGCTTGCAAAAATGCTAAAAGTCATTTACAAAACTTGAATGCCTTTGACTGACTTTAGTCATTTTCAGGGACAGAATGAAAAATTAGTATTTCCTCTAGAGGGCTTCAGGATCTGTATTATTTCCCAAGTCAGAGTTATATTGCACTGCACTAATGAGGGTCAGACAAGGTCCTTGCTGTTCTGATTCCTCCTGCTTTTGGCAAAAATCCTCACAATTAGTGGAGTGCAGAGGTCAGACCCTGGTGGACCTACCATGATTTGTGTTCTCACTTCCCAATGCCACTGTGAGAGTCCAGAACTACTGGTTATGTGATTATTTTTACTAGAAACGCTGAAGTTAATCAATTTGCCCTTTGTTTTCTTGCAATTTTGGTCCTTATTAGAGCTTTCTTTAAAGTCTATCTTAGTGCCATGCTAATATAAATTCAAAATTTAACAGAACTATCTAAAGCAATGCACATATGAAAATTTATACATCAAATAAATGTTGATTTTGATGATTATCTTACTATTTAAAATTTTTTCTAAGACTGTATTATGATAATCCTGGGAACCAAAGTGCTGATGCAGAATTTATATACCAATATAAAATTTAATTGAAATTCAGGACTTCAAAGCTAATCACTTTACTTTCTCCATGTTTGCCTTTACTATCTCCATATCTGTCACCAGAAATCCTAGTCTTGATCAGTCAAGATATTCTGCTCTGCATTCTGTCATTTTCCTCTGTTTTCGTGCAAAACTTTGTACTTCCTATTTCTACCTTACTCCTGAGCCACTGTAATTCACTACCTCTCAGGACATCCTACTTTTCAGGTTAAATCCTTGAAAGTTACAGGAAATCTTTTTGAGATGCATCTTAAGAAGTTGTTGTGGTTTAAAAACAAACCAAGTGAGAGGCTCTAAGTCAGAAATAAAATTTAATGAGAAGAAAAGGAAAATAAAATAGAATAAAATAAAATAAAATAAATACACAAGGAAAAAACCACTGACAGAGTCAGAATACAACCTGATCAGGGTGATGGAAACAGTCCAGATGAGGTGGTCTTCTTGAAACAGAAATCTTGTAGAAAGGTCTGGTAGCTCCAGTACTCTGGGAATCCAGTGGGAGAGGGCTGCTTCTACTGTCCCAAATCCCAGCTTATATCCAGGTGAGAATGCTTGGCTCTTCCCCATGGGCGGAGCATCTCACAATGGGATGATGAGTCATGGAAGAGGGCCTTAATGGCCCATTAAAGAGAGAGATAACTCTGAGTCATGCAAAAGGCATTGATGGGCCATTAACTGAAGATGGTGATAGAATACATCCTAAACTACAACCCAGGACAATCCACCCCTTATTCTATTACCATCTATAACATGCCTAAATCAATACATTCTTACAGATGAATGCATATATACATACAGAATGAAATCTTACACACTGCTCTCACTTAAAATTAAGTCTCCCTGTGGTACACAACGGGTTTCTCCATCTTTCTGCATTACCCACCAAGTGTAGCCAGGTCCTTGAGCAAAGACAATCCCATGGACGGGTCTGCCTTTGCCTGAAGTGGGATTAATCCAAACACTCTTTCCTAAAATGCCCTTCATGTGTACCACAGGTACTTTGTCTCCATCCACTGTGTGTAAGGGTTCAGACTGGGCAGGACCACCTCGATTGATAGACCCTCGGGTGTTAACTATCCATGTGGCTTTGGCTAAGATTAGTTCCCAATTCTTGAAGGTTCCCCCACCAAGTGCCTTCAGGGCAGTCTTTAATAGTCCGTTGCACCGTTCAACTTTCCCGGCAGCTGGTGCATGATAAGGAATGTGGTATATCCATTCAATACCATGTTCTCTAGCCCAGGTGTTTATAAGGTTGTTCTTGAAATGGGTCCCATTGTCCGACTCAATTCTCTCAGGGGTGCCGTGTCTCCACAGGATTTGTTTTTCAAGGCCCAGGATGGTGTTCCGGGCAGTGGCATGAGGCACAGGGTGGGTTTCCAGCCATCCAGTGGTGACTTCCACCATGGTCAGCACGTACCGCTTTCCTTGGCGTGTTTGGGGAAGGGTGATATAGTCAATTTGCCAGGCTTCCCCGTACCTGTACTTCAGCCATCGTCCACCATACCACAGAGGCTTCACTCGCTTGGCCTGTTTGATTGCAGCGCAGGTCTCACAGCTGTGGATGACCTGTGAGATGCTGTCCATAGTGAGGTCCACCCCTCGGTCACGGGCCCATCGATATGTTGCATCTCTTCCCTGATGACCAGAGGCATCATGGGCCCAACGAGCTAGGAATAATTCTCCTTTGTGCTGCCAATCTAGATCCACTTGTGATATTTTCACCTTGGCAGCTTTGTCTACCTGCTCGTTGTTGCGATGCTCCTCATTAGCCCGGCTTTTGGGTATATGCGCATCCACATGTCGAACCTTCACGGTCAGCCTCTCTACTCGGGCGGCGATGTCTTGCCAAATGTCAGCGGCCCAGATGGGTTTTCCTCTGCGCTGCCAATTGGCCTTTTTCCAGCGATTCAGCCATCCCCACAGAGCATTAGCTACCATCCATGAGTCAGTGTAGAGATAGAGCCTCGGCCACTTTCCTCGTTCAGCAATTTCCAAAGCCAGCTGGACAGCTTTAAGCTCTGCAACTTGACTCGATCCACCTTGTCCCTCGGTAGCTTGTGCAACTTGTCGTGTGGGGCTCCATGCTGCAGCTTTCCATTTCCGGTTAGCTCCTACAATTCGGCAGGAGCCATCAGTGAACAGAGCATATCGTCTTTCAGTCTCCGGTAGCTCATTATATGGTGGGGCTTCCTCAGCGCGTGTTACTTGCTTTTTTTCTTCTTCTTCTTTAGACGATAATCTAAAAGTTTCACTTTCCGGCCAGTTCGTTATAACTTCCAGAATCTCAGGGCAATTTGGGTTTCCAATGCGGGCGCGCTGTGTAATGAGGGCAATCCATTTGCTCCATGTGGTATCGGTGGCATGATGTGTGGAAGGAACCTTTCCCTTAAACATCCACCCCAGCACTGGCAGTCGGGGTGCCAAAAGCAGCTGTGTTTCAGTGCCAATCACTTCTGAGGCGGCTTGAACTCCTTCATAGGCAGCCAATATCTCCTTCTCTGTCGGAGTGTAGTTGGCCTCGGAGCCTCTGTAACTTCTGCTCCAGAATCCCAATGGTCAGCCTCGAGTCTCCCCAGGCACCTTCTGCCAAAGGCTCCAAGACAAACCATTGTTTCCAGCTGCGGAGTAAAGCACATTCCTCACATCTGGTCCCGTCCTGACTGGGCCCAGGGCTACTGCATGAGCAATCTCTTGCTTGATCTGAACAAAAGCTTGTTGCTGTTCAGGCCCCCAGTGGAAATCATTCTTCTTGCGGGTCACCAAGTAGAGAGGGCTCACGATCTGACTGTACTCAGGAATGTGCATCCTCCAAAAGCCTATGGCACCTAGGAAAGCTTGTGTTTCCTTTTTGTTGGTAGGTGCGGACATGGCTGTGATCTTGTTGATTATCTCTGTGGGGATTTGGCGACGACCATCTTGCCATTTGACCCCCAAGAACTGGATTTCTTGAGCTGGTCCCTTAACCTTGCTTCTTTTAATGGCAAAACCAGCTTTCAGCAGAATTTGGATAATTTCCTCTCCTTTCTTGAAGACCTCCTCTGGTGTATTCCCCCATATGATGATGTCGTCAATGTACTGCAGATGCTCTGGAGCCTCACCCTTTTCTAGTGCAGATTGGATCAGTCCATGGCAGATGGTGGGGCTGTGTTTCCACCCCTGGGGCAGTCGGTTCCAGGTGTACTGCACGCCCCTCCAGGTGAAGGCAAACTGAGGTCTGCACTCCGCTGCCAAAGGAATGGAGAAGAAGGCGTTGGCGATATCAATGGTTGCATACCACTTTGCTGCTTTGGACTCCAGCTCGTACTGAAGCTCTAACATGTCTGGCACAGCAGCGCTCAGTGGTGGCGTGACTTCATTCAGACCACGGTAATCCACCGTCAGTCTCCATTCTCCACTGGACTTACGCACCGGCCAAATCGGGCTGTTGAAAGGTGAACGGGCCTTACTGACCACCCCTTGGCTTTCCAGTTTACGGATCATCTCATGTATGGGAATCACAGAGTCTCTGTCTGTGCGGTATTGCCGACGGTGTACTGTTGCTGTGGCAATTGGTACTTGTTGTTCTTCTACTTTCAGCAGTCCCACAGCAGAGGGGTCATCTGAGAGACCAGGCAAGGTATTCAACTGTCTGATGTCTTCTTTTACTATTGCGGCTATCCCAAAAGCCCAACGATATCCTTTTGGATCTTTGAAATATCCATTCCTGAGATAGTCTATGCCGAGGATGCATGGGGCCTCTGGGCCAGTTGCGATAGGGTGTTTCTGCCACTCGTTCCTAGTTAAACTCACTTCGGCCTCTAATACAGTCAGTTCCTGGGACCCTCCTGTTACTCCTGTAATAGAAATGGATTCTGTTCCTACATACCTTGATGGCATCATGGTACATTGGGCCCCAGTGTCAACCAATGCCGTATATCTTTGTGGGTCAGATGTGCCAGGCCATCGGATCCACACAGTCCAGTAGATCCGATTGTCCCTTTCCTCTTCCTGGCTAGAGGCAGGGCCCCCCTATTCCTGGTCATCGCATACGTTGTTCTCTTCCTGTAAATGAGTTGCTGAGGTTCCTTCAAGAGGATCAGTCATATCATCATTCCTGTAACATCTGGAGTTCTGTGCACGAGAGACTGGAGCAACACTGATTCTAGATGAGCTTTTTGTGGTAGGTATTTCTCTTTTCAGTTCACGTACCCGGGCTGCTAAGGAGGTGGGTTTTCCATCCCACTTCTTCATATCTTCTCCATGCTCCTGAAGAAAAAACCAAAGGTTACCTCGGGGTGTGTATCCTCTCTCCCTGGCTGGGGGACGCCTGCTCCTAATCGCAGAGACTCTCGTCGGCTCTGGTGAAATATCGTAAATTTCTTCCTTAAGTTCCTTTTTCAGTTTCTGATGGCCTTCTTCAATTAAGTTCCTGACTTGCTCAGCCAGTCTTGTTTCCACAGATGAGACATGGGCACGAACTGGGGCGGTGACAGTGTCCTCATAAATCCTTAGTTTATTAGCCAGGACACCCACCTTGTCCTCACCTTCTCTCCATTGCAGTGTTGCCAGGTAACGCGAGTACATCTCTGGTCCAAGCTGTGCAAATCTCAACCACATCCGTGATGTTCACTGGACATCATCTGGGCTCTTAGGAAATCTCTCATCTTCTGCAAAAATGATCTCCAGCACAGCCAATTCCCTTAGGCATCGGATACCTTGTTCTATTGTGTTCCATTTTCCTTGGTGCACTAGGAGGTCTTCTTTACAAAGGTATCTGTCTTTCACACTTGTTAGCAGTCGCTGCCAGAGGCCGAGAGTTTCTTGGGTTTTTCCAATTCCCTGGTCAATGACCACATCCCGGGACAGTGATCCCAGTTGCCTGGCCTCAGTTCCATCCAGAATGGTGTCATTGGCTGCAGCATCCCAGATGCGGAGCAGCCAGGTGAGGATGGACTCGTTGGTCTGACGGGTGAATTCCCTTCGCAGGTCACGCAGCTCACCCAGAGATAGAGAGCGGGTGATGATCTCTGTCTCTGTCTCTGTAGCTGGGTGCGAAGGTCCTGCTCCATCCTCGTCAGTCGCTATGCGGACTGATTTGCTCCTTGATTTCTTCTTCTGAGTGGTGGCAACTGCTACTGGTTTAGGCTGTTCCGGTTCAGTGACGGTTTGTGTGGAGATGCTGACAGCACTTTTGGTTCCTTTTTCCTCTGTGAGAGTCTGTGTAGTCGTCGATGTTATTGCTTTGCTTCTTTTTACCTCTTCTACTTCTTTAAGAACATGCTCCAACACACCATGCAGTGTTTTGATTCTAAGCATGGTGCAGAGAAAACAAAGCAGGACTAACAAGAACATTATGCTGTCCTTGGCATCCAGAGGGTACTCAATATTTTCAAAAACTGCTGTGTCCTTCCTGAAAAGCTGGAAAAAATCATTCTTTACTCCTCCCCACAGGGGCTGGGTGAGATTGTTGAGGCTCCAGACGTAGCATCCTAGACTAGAACAAGAATACAAAACTGGGTATATATTCTGAATAATGTTCATTGCCTCAGATTTTATCAAGCAATGGACATAATAGACCAGTAAAGCAATTTTAGTACCATATCCTGGTCTATGCAGGAGTATTAAGGCCGGCAGATAGTGCCCCACGTTTGGAAAAATATAGAGAGATAGGTATAAGACACATGTAAGCATGTTGGGCATCATAACAGACAGGTGTCCTCAATAAAATTGTAATTTCTGACTTTTCTTATTGCCTCTGCCCCACGCTGGGCGCCAAAAATATGTTGTGGTTTAAAAACAAACCAAGTGAGAGGCTCTAAGTCAGAAATAAAATTTAATGAGAAGAAAAGGAAAATAAAATAGAATAAAATAAAATAAAATAAATACACAAGGAAAAAACCACTGACAGAGTCAGAATACAACCTGATCAGGGTGATGGAAACAGTCCAGACGAGGTGGTCTTCTTGAAACAGAAATCTTGTAGAAAGGTCTGGTAGCTCCAGTCCTCTGGGAATCCAGTGGGAGAGGGCTGCTTCTACTGTCCCAAATCCCAGCTTATATCCAGGTGAGAATGCTTGGCTCTTCCCCATGGGCGGAGCATCTCACAATGGGATGATGAGTCATGGAAGAGAGCCTTAATGGCCCATTAAAGAGAGAGATAACTCCCGGAGGGAGTTATCTCTGAGTCATGCAAAAGGCATTGATGGGCCATTAACTGAAGATGGTGATAGAATACATCCTAAACTACAACCCAGGACAGAAGTGCTTGGACAACGCTATGAGGCACAGGGTGGGATTTTTGGAGATGGTCCTGTGCAGGGCCAGGAGCTGATCCTGGTGGTTCCCTTCCAACTTGGCATATTCTGTGATTGTTTAATTTCCTAACTCAAACAGCTGCCAGCCTGTACAACTCTCCAAACCAAGCACATTTCCTTTTAAAGTAGAAGTTTAACTAGATTTATCTCCCGTTCAATGTTTGTCAGATAATTGGAATCTGTGGAAATCATAACTGGAACTAAAGTTCCCTCCCATGGAAAAGACTACTGGACACAAAGACGTCTGATTTTTTTTTTTTTTAAATGAATTCTGGTGTGATTTCGGAGGGTCATATCCTTGGTACCAGCCATTATTTAATACAGGAATGACTGCAGAGATGATTTGTGAGAATGTGGCCTTGATTGAACCAAGAACTTAACTGCCTGCCTCACTTCTCTGTAAAGTGCTAGTCCTCCAACTGATTTAACGGGAATATTCATAATTCAAATCAAACTTAAGTGCTCTGCTGGAGCCCAGCCAAAGCACACTGAGCAGTGCAGGGCTGAGCCCACCCTGGCCAAAGCTTTGGAGATGGTCCCATCCAATTTCACAGACTGAAATTCATGTCTCTGGAAGGACATCCCACAAAAAATTTATACCTCACTTAGAGCCTTCTCCATGTTGAAAAATCCCCTGCAGGAATTAATATCTCCCCTGATACTTCCTCGTACACAAGTACCAATTTCCTCTCTAAAGGTGATTTTAGGTAGCATATTTACATCTTCCAGAACTGACCAGTGCACCCTGTTGTGGTTTGAAAACAAACCAAGTGAGAGGCTCTAAGTCAGAAATAAAACTTAATGAGAAGGAAAATAAAATAAAATAAAATAAAATAAAATAAAATAAAATAAAATAAAATAAAATAAATGCAACAATACAAAAAGAAAAACCACTGACAGTCAGAATACAACCTGATCAGGGTGATGGAAGCAGTCCAGACAAGATGGTTTTCCTGAAGCAGTGATCTCGTAGAAAGGTCTGGTAGCTCCGGTCCTCTGGGAATCCAGTGGGTGAGGGCTCCTTCTACTGTCCCAAATCCCAGCTTATATCCAGGTGAGAATGCTTGGCTGCTCCCCATGGGCAGAGCATCTCACAATGGGATGATGAGTCATGGAAGAGGGCCTTGATGGCCCATTAAAGAGAGATAACTCCCAGAGGGAGTTATCTATGAGTCATGCACAAGGCATTGATGGGCCATTAACTGAAGATGGTGATAGAATACATCCTAAACTACAATCCAGGACACACCCCCTCTATGTTTTTCCACTCTAGGAACTTGATGTGCTGTGACTTAACACCTGATTGTAAAGAAACTACATTCCTTGCAGTTCTGGTAGGCTGCTGGTTGAAGAAAGACAAACACTAAAGGAAATTTCATATTCTATCTCATAATCTATTCACTGTCTTCCTCTGTCATAACCTTGGATAGTACTTTGAGAATACTGCAAATACTGCATAAACTTTTAGAGACTCACAGTTATGGCTTTTTAGTGGACTGAGGAAAAAAAAAATCACCAGGGGATGAAAATATGAGAACATTGGTCACATTTCAAAGTGAAGTTCCTGACTGAAAATAGATGATGAGAAAAAATTCCTCCAGACCATGACTGATGATTGGGTCAGTTCTGGAGACCTGGTGCCAGTGAGGAGACAAGAGAGGTGGAAGTGTCCTGCTGGTCACTTTTCAGCCCAGGAACAGGAATGTGAGACAGAGACATGAAAGAAATTCCTATTCCCATTTTTCCTGGACAAGTCCATCTCAGCAAGGTCAGGTTGGTAAATACACCGAGTCTGAACTGAAATTAAAGATATTTGGCTCTACATGTGGAAAGACAAAGGGTCAAAACAAGTTTCTTTTTGAAGGATTGAAGGAAAAATCCTTGGAGACCTGACAGATAACAGATGGTACCTCAGTGGATGTTCTTTTCATCAGTTTTTTGATTAAACACCTTCAAAAGGTGCTCAGCTACCTCCGCCTCCCCTTTTAGAGTTAAGAGGAGGCCATTCTATAAGTTCCACTGGCTCCAAAATGAAGTGATCACCCATATTTGAAGAAGAATCCAGTGGTGGAGCTCATCAGGGGACAAATTAAGATATTTTCCCCATCCCCTTTTGCAGCTACAAATGCCCAATTAAACTCTAAATTTTGTTGAAATGGTCTTGTAAGGACTCTCTTTATGCCACTCCAGTTCTATTACAAAAATATCTTTTTAAAAGGGTGCTAACTAGGCTGAAAACAACCCCTAACAAGTTTATTTTGCATGTTGGGAAAATTTCACATTCCTCTGTCAAACAGGTTGTTACATCTTGCTACTACAAAGTTGGCAATTGTGTTGTATTTTGGATATACTGTGAACACGTTTTGATTGGGTTCTGGCAGGCTCCCAGTTAAGCTGAGTTAAAATTAATGCCAACAGCACATTACAATTTCTTTCAGTAAACATGAGGCCCGGTTTTCAGGCAAGCAGCCATATGCCATGTTCTCACATGCTTCTTTTTCAACCCAAAGAGTTGAATTTAGCTGTTGCTCATGAAAGAAAAAATAAAAATAAAAGACAGTCAATGGATCTCCTTTTATAAGTAAAAAGAGCTGAATTTCTCTCAGTGTTCAAATTGACTGACAAAGAATCAGAGAAGATTCTGATCTGTATGAAATGACTCCTGGAGAAAGGTAATTCCATTTCCAGGGTCTGGGGACAGAAGAGAGCAGGGATGTGATGCCTCTGTGTTGACTGGGGCAGGGGGTTTGGCTTTGTCTTAGGGTGACTTTATGATGTCTGTATCCTCAATCGTCTGTTCTGTGTGTGCTGTATGTTGTGTTCTGTACCTTTAAGACTGGTTCTGAGAGTGAAGCAGGGAAAGAAGAAGCGCGCAGTTTGTTTTGAGAAAACAGCATTCACTCCTCTGCATTTTTCCTCAGGATGGTGTTATTCGGCTGAGGCATGGACAGCAGTGGGACAGAAATCTTTTTTGCTTTTAGTTAGTTTAGCTAGCTGAGGCAGAGAAGCTTCCTGGACTGATTTTTTTCTTTTTCTTGGGACTGTTTAAACCTGCTCTGGACTGAAAGACCCAGAGGAGCACTGGGGAGCTGGCACCTGTGGCCCACCAGGGCCTAGACCTCCGGAGGGATGAATAAGAGACTGAAAGAGAGTCAAGTTATACCCACAGCAAGAACTTTTTCAATTTGCAATCTCACTCAAAAACGAAAGGTTTTATTGTTTCATATTATTTATTCTTTAAGCTTGTGGGCACTTTGTTTGTTAAATAAATAGTTTTTTCCACTTTTCTTTGGGGGGAGGGACCGTTTGGGTTTGCTCTCCAGAGGAACCCTATTTCGGGGTTTCTCCCTAATTTGCCCTAAACCAGGACAGGCTTCCATGGCCATGCACATATCCCAAAGCTGCTGCTAACACCACCAAATCCTGCTGGAGACATCAAGCCTGCCAGTTTGAGGAGGGGTTTCAGACTGAAGCAAAGCCCCTTTGAGAATACAGACATTTATTTCAGAGAGAATTTTAGTAAAAATGCACAAAGAAGAACCGGGCTGGGAAGAGGCACAGTCAGAATTCAGAATTCAGCCCTTGGTAAGGATCTCATTTCTCACAATGAATATGGATGTTGTTAATCTTTTTAAACCTCAATGAAATCACCTAAAAAAAAAAAAAAAAAAAAAAAAAAAAAAAAAAAAAAAAAAAAAGGGAATATTTTCCAGACTGCAGCACCTTCCACAGCTGCAATCACCCTCCTGCTGGATATGGTGATGGTGCTGCTCTCCAGCTCTTGCCTGCACATTCTGATGCACTTTCTTTGTTAGCAAAGCTTAGATCTCATTATAATTCCCTATTTCACTGGCAGGAAAACTGCACCAAAGAGATGTAAAGCAATTTTCATCAAATCACACTAAATAGCAGCAGGAGAAATAGAAATGGGCCCTGTGTCTGTTCACTGCTTTCATGTATGAGCTTAATTAACTGGGAAAAATTAGAAACTTCTCTAACCAGAAATGAAAGGGAGCTCACACATTACCTGATCTTCTGATACTGAGTAGCATGTGGCCAGAGTGTAATAAGCCATGTGCTAATATATCAATCTCTGAGGGACCAGCCATTGCAGAGAAGTGGCTATAATTAATTTGAGTGAGACTGCTCCTGGGAGGTGTTTTGTAAATCAAAGGGTTTCATAAAGAAAAATATAAAAATAACAAACATTACAGAAGACAAATAATAAAGCCATGCACAGGTGTGTGAGAAATCTCTGACACCTTGCTAAGACACACCAAAAAGCCCCTCACTTCCTTAGTGTTCCTTCCGAAATACTGAATGTTCTAGGAGGGAAAACCTGGCTTGCAGCCAATAAGATCACCAAGAGGCTCAGAGTTACACTCAGAGCCCAATCCATGCCCTTGTGCTGGCACTGAGCCAATCCCTGTCAGGAGGGTGTGGAAGTTTCTAGGTAAACTTCCTAAAATGTCTAAAGGTAAACTGAAACTCTTTCCCTATTTGGAAACACCTGCTGGGGGTGTGTGGGATGCTTTACTACAATCCTCCACCAAAATATTAATGGACTCTGAGAGAATTAAGGGAAATTTATGACATACACTTCACCCTTTGTTTTTAGAAAATAATTTTTCAATATTTGCAATAAGCATTGTTCAAGCCACATTTTCCTCTAACGCATTTTAGTTTGCAAGTGTTCACAATCCAAATAAATTCCAAGTACTGCAAATGAGACATAGAAAATTACATCCACTAGGTCTATTACATCTTTATCATATTCTTCATGCCAAAAAATTCAAATTACTCTGTATTATGCATGTATTCACATATTCTGTTGCTTGCTCTTTAACTCCCCTTGTTTTCCCACACATCTTGCTCATTTTGCAAATGTTATCTTGTCTTTTTCAGTTTAATCCTCTGTACTCCCATTTCTTTATCTCAGTACCTCAGTTTGGAGAGCGACCCTTCTGTTTCTCCCATTTGCATCCTGCAACCTCAGCTCCAGCTCCTCCTTCCTTCCTAATCAGCAATTTGTGGTGCCATTTCTACTGAGGCTCATCTGAGAGGCTGCTGAGAGCACAGTAATGATGCAGGCATGGCACAATTTGCAGTCCATCCCTCTGTGCAGTCCACTCCATCCCCTTCTAAACAATTTTAATTCCACTCCAAGTATGTGCCGTTGCCATTTTTCTCTCCTCCCAAACAGCATCAAAATTCATCCCCTCCACAGGCTTTATTACCAAGTTGATAAACCATAAAATACATTTTACACTATATTTCTCAAAAATTTAGATGCACACTAGCATAAGAGTTTACCCAGTCCTTGTTTTTCAATTACTTCAGCCCAAAGGGTTCTCAGAACTCTCCTACAACCTTTCTCCCACTGCAGGGGATCCCCAGGGCTCTGTGTCTCCTCAATCTCTGATGGGTCCATGGAAGAGTCAACTTCCAACTGCAATAAGAAAAAAATCTGAAACACTTCAGGAAGATGTACAACTCCAATATCTCATAAATACCTGAAGCATCTCAACCTTGTTTCTATAACTGAAAGCCATAATGGACACTTGAGGAATACACTAATACTTAATACACTATGAGGAATTCTAATTTCTGTCCCATTCCACAGACAAAGTGAGGATAAGGTGCTCCTGCAGCTGCAGTAGCTCTGAATCATCCACCTGGATGAAAAACAGTTGAAATTTTCACACCCAGCTCCAGTGCAAACCCTGCCTTTTCAGAAGCACAAACAAGAACGTGGCTGTTGATGTGAAACACCACTCTGTTGTGTTTCAGAGCATCAGACCTCAGCTGAAAGACTCCTCATTCCAGGGGCATCCTCCAGGAAAACTCGTTTGATTTCATTCTGCTCACCTAAAGGACACCAACTGCTAAAGATGTGAGTGAGGCCCGCTTGGAACTTTAAATTATGTTCTTTGTCTGCTGCTGGATTTGCTGCTATACATTTGTCCTGGGTTGTAGTTTAGGATGTATTCTATCACCATCTTCAGTTAATGGCCCATCAATGCCTTTTGCATGACTCAGAGATAACTCCCTCTGGGAGTTATCTCTCTCTTTAATGGGCCATTAAGGCTCTCTTCCATGACTCATCATCCCATTGTGAGATGCTCTGCCCATGGAGAAGAGCCAAGCATTCTCACCTGGATATAAGCTGGGATTTAGAACAGTAGAAGCAGCCCTCACCCACTGGATTCCAAGAGGACCGGAGCTACCAGACCTTTCTACAAGATTTCTGTTTCAGGAAGACCACCTCGTCTGGACTGTTTCCATCACCCTGATCAGGTTGTATTCTGACTCTGTCAGTGGTTTTTCTTTTTGTTTTTATTTTATTTTATTCTATTTTATTTTCCTTTTCTTCTCATTAAATTTTATTTCTGACTTAGAGCCTCTCACTTGGTTTGTTTTCAAAACCACAACAACATTGAACTTAAAGGTAGAAACTGATTAAAAGCTTCCTCAGATTTACACTTGTCTCCCAGTTCCATTTGGTGAAGCCTCACACACACACAAATTGCTTTCCTCTTTCAGTCCCACTCTTCTTGTCCTTTAATTACTCAGTCCTCTTTCATCTTAAGCAGCATTTGCTTCCCTCTCTCCTGAAAAACATCAAGTCTCTCTGGGAATCCACCTCCAAACTCTTTATAGCTCCTCCACTACTTCACCTTTCAAGTCTCATGACGTTATTTTCCCTTTTCCCCTGTCTTTTTAAAATTGGCTTCTTTCACATTCCACCCAAACTGCTCCCTTTCATTTCCATAGCCAGAGCAGGCAGGGTGTGCTCATGAAACACATTACCAAGAAACTTAAAAGGCTGCATCAATAAAAAGTCTGAAATATTGTCTGAAGAGATCTGTGTGAGTGAGAGCTAGACCAGTAGGAAATGAATGAAATACAGAAATACAATGGGCTGTGCATTCTGGGGACTATTAACAGATTACTGCTACTGTGAGGAAAGTCATCAGTTCAGGGAAAAAAGATAAAGCAAAAAAAGAGGAGTGGAAAAGGGAAGAACCTGAGTACTCCAAGATTCCTGACAGTGCTAAGAGGGGCTGGGAGGAAGGGAAATACAAAGCTCAAGTGAATTGGGAGATAATTTTTTCATATTTTAATTTACTCATACTAAAATTAATTAAAAAATCTGTCGTGATTTCCTCACTTTCTATTATAAATCTGTCAAAATTGCCTGAATAATCAGTTTCCTTGCTTCTAAGCAAAACCATTCTGCTCAGTTTTTGCCATGTATCAATGACTTGAGGCACATCCTACAACCTGATTGTATTAACTATTTTATATTTTAAAAGTCTGGAATGCTATACTGGATTGTCTTTTAACCCAGACCTACAAGGGGTGTTACCTGTCCACGTTTTATCCCTATTCCAGCTCTTCCTTCCCTAAAAACCACTTCACCTAAAGTGGCCAAGACAGAGGGAGAGATTAATTTTCTTCTCCCACCCACTGACACAAGAATTAGCTGCAGACTCATCTCGCTTAATTAATTTTTGTAAAAAGATGCAAAATTTCAAATAAGATCTTAAAGGTCATGATCAAATCAGCAGAGCAGTCTTCTCTCAGCACCACTCAGAAAAATTAGTTCCCACTTCCAGGTGTTTTATGCAAGGCATCCCACTCCATCAGCCCTTTGTTTTTCAGCCCTTCATTTCCCAGAAAAAAATGTAAATCACAAGATTTAGATGATCATGTTGAGGGTGCTCTGATTTTCTTCTCATCTCACTATCTCACTGCAATTCTGATTTCAAGATTTATCACAAATCAGTGGTTTTACATCAAGGAATCTTCCTTGGGGAAAAAAAAAAAACCAAAAAAAAAAAAAAAAAACAACAACAAAAAAAAAAAAAAAACAAGGAGGAGGAATAGTAGCACTGATGGCAGAACCTCGAGTGGGACTGATCAACAGATCTTTCTTTATGACAGATCTATACACAAGGAAAATAATAAAGTGGAGTTGTATATAACAAGTGAGGTATCCCATAGGAACAGTTCTCTTTCCCTGCTACATCTGCTCCTACAAGCTTTCAGAAGAATTATCCTCTGCCTTTTCAGGTTTCGAGTGCCTTAGGAGATATTTAATTCACTGCCACTGAATTTAGCAGATATGCAGCTACCAGTGTAAGTTGCCAGCATAATTTCTGGGTTAACTAGGCACTTTTTCACATCACATTATATTAATGCAGTGTAAAATTTGGTATTGTCATGTTTATCAATTTATCAGATTACCAAAGTTATCACATTTCTCTAACATGCTTGCAGTGCTTGTTATATAACACAGAATGATTTGCTATTACCTCAGACTTCGTTTAACTTCCACATAAGCTTTTTCAGGCCTGTGAAACTTTATTCACAACTAGTAAGACTATAAATATCACAAATGTACTAATAAAGGTAGATCTGAAGGCAAAATGATTTGCACAGATATGCAGTTTTGCCATGGAAGGATAAACACAGCAAGGCCTCTGAGTGTAAAGAACTGGAATTGAAGGAAGTAAGCAATAATTAGAAGGGGTTGTGTTTTATTGTTGTTGAAAAAAAGCTTGGAGCTATGTAAAAAATATTTCAACATTTGGTTTAAATTGTTTTTTTTTTTCCAAAAACTCATTGATCCTCAGGTCTTACACACTAAAAAACAATCGGTACATAAACTGTTCCCTCCAATGCACACAATTTGCAGCCACCAGGTTACACATTAAAATTCCAAACACACAAATACTACAAGGAGTAAAAGTCGAACATAAGGTTTATTGTAATGCTTGGAATTCCTCCAGCAGGAAGCAGTAAAAAATGGGAAATACAAAATTAAAATTTCAGATTCCTTTTTCAAGGGAAGGAGTCTCCTTTTGCTGTTCTCATTAACTAGGCAGGGGGGAAATAAGCCCATATTTAGTGAATTCTAACAGCACTCAGCTGCAACTAAACTTGGTGTATAAAAATTACAAGAATCTTACTGAGCTAAGACAAGAATGGCCTGTTACATCATACTTAGATGTAAAATACCATCAGCTGATCAGGGACTCACAACTCCCACAAAGAACTCTGATTTAGAAGGCAATGAACCCATTTATAAAAGCCTTATTGATTCTTCCCAACATATAATATTTTTTCATTCAAATGTTAATTCTTAACAGTAGCTCCTTCCAAACTTGCCCAGCAGGGAAATCAGATTTATTTGTCCGCTATACCTCGGTCATGTGATAATCCCTTTTAAAGATTTATATCTCATTTGCAGTCTTCTGCCCCTCTGGTATTTGGACTGACTTGAACAAACTATTATATATCTGTTAGCTTACATTTGAGGCTTTGTTGCATTTTGCTTGGTTTAGTATTAGAACTTGTAGAATTACTTCAGCAGAACAGCTTGTACCATACACTTATTGTCCTCCAATTTATTACATCAGCTGGCTGCTGACACTTCCACTGGAGACAATGATCCAGACACATTTCCTGTAAAAAGCATCCTCCTGATCTCCTCCAGCAAGGAGTTATTTGCTTTATATTGTATTTTCAACTCAGCAGACAAGAGACAAATGGTGTTGTGTGTAATATATATATATGTATATATATATGTGTATTACATATATAAGTATATATGTAAACAGATGTTCATACATTTATTTGTAAAACAGTCCTGATGAATATTGTGCTTAAACTCAATCAGGTTCTTTTCCCAAGATTTTTCCTCAACTGTGTACAGGCCTCAGATCCCTAATAGATGTAGATATCCAAGTATAGAAATGAATCATTAGCAGACAAATTAAACTTCTTATCAAAATGGGACTCTATTGTTAATGGATGAAAAATGAGTGAATCAAATGGCTGCACAAAGAAAATCCAATAAGGGCTCATGTGCACCCCATCAGCAACTGCCACAGCACTTAATTCATAGTAACTCTCTCTCATCAATTATTTCATACCTGCATGGATTTTCCTCCCTCTAAAGTAATTCCAGGCTTCAGCTATGCAACTTAATTTCCAAATTAGTGATTTCCAGGGAATGCGTTAGCAGAGTAATAGGCTGAGGAAAATGAAGGGGGGGGGAAGGGAAGCTTCTTGGAAAACAGTAAGAAAAATACTTGGATAACATTAGGAACATGAAATGATAGGGAATAAAGAAGAGTCTAAAATTAATATACAGTGTTCACACCTGGACGCTGAGCTTGTTCTGTAATTGTTTGTTCCAATGGCAGAACAAGAGGGAGGAGGAATACAGAGGAACCAAAGGGAGAACACACGAGGTTCCATGTGACCAGTCTCAGCTGTTGAGAGGTTTCTAAGTTTTGCTTTAAATACCAAGAGACCTGTGCAGGTCACAGCAATCCCTGGGAGGGAGCAAGTCAATCTGCAGGGAACACAGACAGTAATGACTCAGCTAACAGAGTCCTCCTCTCCAGTAGCCTCTTGAAATTTGAATTTTTCAGCAAGCAAGGAGAGAACCCCACATTTAAGCAGAAATGTTGCAAACCAGAGTTGAGCTTTTCTATCCTCAGAGGTTTTGCAGGAAACATTTTGTAATGTGGAGTGTAACGGGTCTTGGAAACTGCAAGTTGAAGGGTGAAGGTGGGATGCAACCACCACAAAGAGGCTTCAGGGGATTTGGGAAGTGGCTCCTCTGTGGGCCCAGTTAACACCAGAGAAGGGAAAGTCTGTGCAGCTGGGAAAAGCTCCAAAACCCTGCAGGTGTTGGAAGCTGCCCTCACTGCAGGATTACGACCATTAAATCTCTGGAGAGCTTTTACTGATGTGCTCTGATGCCCCACACAGGCTGCTCAGCTTTTCTGAGCCAGGTTCTGTGTGTGCAGGGCAGGCAGGGGTTGGATGGTGACAACACAGCCCAGCTCCAGAGCACAGGGTGGGAGAACTGCAGCAGGTGCTCAGAAAGGTAAAAGAAATCCTGTTCCCCCCAAAAAAGATTCTTTTTTCCTTAAAGTAAACAGGGAGGTTAAACAGTGCAGGAGGCACCACAACAAAGGGGAACTTCTGAGGGAACAGTCTGCTGCTGCTGTGAACCTGGGATAAGCCTTAAAATGTTGGTTTAAAAAGAAAATGCTTCTCTAAAAGGGAGAAATCATCTCTCTCTTCTTGCCTGGTGCTAAAATGAACCACAGCACTCTGAAGAAAACGTGGATTTGTCAGTTGTAGTCATCACTTTCCTGCTACATTGTGAT
Organism: Sylvia atricapilla; assembly: GCF_009819655.1. Lineage (NCBI taxonomy): Eukaryota > Metazoa > Chordata > Aves > Passeriformes > Sylviidae > Sylvia > Sylvia atricapilla. The sequence goes on along the minus strand of NC_089173.1, from coordinate 15,686,033 downwards.
GACTTTCAGTAGCTCATTTGAAATATCAGTCATTCTGTAATTCCCAGCCTTTAAACTGGAGCTGCAGGAATGCTACAGCACTACAGCTTTTCTTGACTCAGACCAGAACCTCAGTGGAACCTTTCCTTTTCCTGGCAAAATCAAATAAAGAAAGTGCAATTTCATGCTGCCTTCCTTGAAAATAAATATATATACACAAAAAGAATTTACAATAATGTAGGAGATGGCTAGCTGTGAGAGGTCACATAAACAATCTGCAGCTGGATAGCAACAGGATGCTGGTCAGCCCTTATGTATATAGTCAGAGAGGCACTGTCCTTGAGGGTGCTTCTGGACAATATCAAAATGTGTAACAGGAACCACAGGAATGCAGAGGTGGGAGTTAATTTCGCGCTTCTTCATTTAACCAATAGTATGCTTACTTTTAGTTTTATGCATGAGCTTATTAGGTGTGCTATAAATTCTGTAAACACTTCTAAATAAACTGAGTCTTGCTGATCAATTGGATCGATTTACGGCATTTCTCCCACCAACCACGACATGATAACATACTAATAAATATCACTTTGTTGAACCACAGCTGATCTAGCTATAAAAGTAATTAACTGAAAAAACTGAAAGGTAATCACCACACAGTGGAAAGTAAAATATACAGGCACCAGTGGGATAATATATCCTGATAGTATCTGGGAGAGCCCTATAGCCATCACACCACTATTCAAAGTATTAATAATGTGAGTGAAATCTTCATAGAAAGATTATCCTTATGTGCCTGTAAAATACATGGCATTCTGTGAGAAAAGCACCAAAGTCTTCCATGCTTAGCTTTCCATCACAGTCTCCTATTGAGAACTGAAAGTCAGCCATCCAGGAGTCTGAAAAGGCTTTGCTTGGGCTTTCTCAGATGGAAAAAAAAAGGAATACCAAAAAAAAAGAAAAAAAAAAATCTATCATGCCTGGTTCACTTCAACCCTTCATTTGCTCATATTCATGTGTTGTGGTTTGAAAGCAAACCGAGTGAGAGTTTCTAAGTCAGAAATACAATTTAATGAGAAGAAAAGGAAAATAAAATAAAATAGAATAAAATAAAAACAAAAAGAAAAACCACTGACAGAGAATACAACCTGATCAGGGTGATGGAAGCAGTCCAGATGAGGTGGTCTTCCTGAAGCAGTGATCTCGTAGAAAGGTCTGGTAGCTCCAGTCCTCTGGGAATCCAGTGGGTGAGAGCTGCTTCTACTGTCCCAAATCCCAGCTTATATCCAGGTGAGAATGTTTGGCTCCTCCCCATGGGCGGAGCATCCCACAATGGGATGATGAGTCATGGAAGAGGGCCTTGATGACCCATTAAAGAAAGATAACTCCCGGAGGGTGTTATCTATGAGTCATGCACAAGGCATTGATGGGCCATTAACTGAAGATGGTGATAGAATACATCCTAAACTACAACCCAGGACATCATGAAAGGCAAAATACATGAGTCAAAAGGCAGTGCTTGGCTTAGTAAGAGAGCTAATGAACACCTTCATGTCCAGATCTTTAAAAGGCATGTCCTTCATTATTATAAATATTTCAAATCAATTTCTGCCACCTGTAATATTATAAAGCATTTACATCTCCACAGCATTTTCAATTCAGTGTATTTATTTTCATATTTTCCAAAAAAGTCTCTGCCAAATACACGTCCTGGAGTCACTGTCTCCAAAATAAAACCACTCAGCTAAAAACACAGCAGAGTGTGAAGGCCACCACTTCTTTGTGTATATTATTAGTGTTATTTTAAGCAAAGTATTTCTTAAAATTACATTTAACAGCTTAAAAATTTACCAGCCAGTAATTGCTTTTAGCAACAGACAGAGAAGCCATTAGGATGATTTCAGTTCTGTAATTAACACACACTCTCAGCCACACAATTCTGTCTGACTCATTCCCTGCACAGACTCTAATTAACTTCCAAAGGAAAGCCAGGGGATTCCTGGTGGACTAATAATGCTGTGGAGACATGCAAAACTTCACCTCTAGGAAACGATCTAGCCTCACCATGATTACATCCCAAAAACCTCACAGAAAGCTCTGATTGCACTCCCTTCCCCATCAAATTCATTTATTAACCAGAGTGAGGGGAGGATTTGTGGGGTTTTGCTTTTAACATGAAAACATGTCTGAAAAAAAAATCACTGCTGAGGAAACACCATAGATAAATCTGTATCCTATAAGTTTGGAATCCATAAAATATTTTATATGGGATTCAGTTGTCAAAATAGGAGCTCAGTGACTTCACACTGAGGTTCTGAGACTCAGCACTGCCCTGGTCAACCGATCCCCCCATGGAGAGAGGGGAAAAGAGCCAGGAAATCTTCCGTAACTCACACCACATCATGGAAACAGCAGGGCTGAAAAACACAGCTGGAAAATCCCCCCAGCTTTGATCCCTGGAGAAGTTTTGGGTTTTTTCTCAGTGTTTTTTAAATTTATAAAGAAAAATATACTGACTGGACACAAATTGATCTTTAAAAGAGAGAAGCAGGCCAAAGAGGGCCTAATTTCAGATATTTATCCAGATATTTTTCTCTTTTAACCACATAAAAGACCCTGTAGTCTTTTCTCCTTTTCATGTCAGAACTGGATAGGAAATTTTCAGTATTTACACCTTCTGCAACTGAGTAAAAATCCTTATTTTCACCTTGCAAGGATCTTTAACCCCATTGATACTTTTCATGCATTATTATAATTTTATCAATCTTTTTTTTTTTCCATTGCTTCCTTTGAACCAAGTTTTTCTGTCTTTTCATTATCCCCATCCATTAGCAGGTGATTCATTTTTGACATGCAATTGCCACAATTTCTTTCTGTCCCTGATTAAAACTTTCTGCTGGTATAAAACATCAGACCACTGCAAATAAAATGGACAGACTCCAGTAAGAAAGATGAAAATGTAAATAATGATGGCATTAGGGCAATTATACAGCACAATCTGAATTGTTTAGTGGGTTTGAACTTCTCAAAGTCAGTTTTTAAGTGGCCAAACCCATTTTGCACATTGAGGACTGTAGGGCACACCTAGAAAATTGGGTAAATCAAATACTCTAGGAAAGATGTGAGATGGTCTAGTGAGTTAATCTGAGCCTCAGGATAAAATGCTATGGAGAAAAACTCAACTTGAGCTTAGGTAAATAGGTAAAAATGATCTGACTGAAACAGGGGAGGGATTTTACCCCTGGATGCATCATGGGTGAAGTTGTGCTTAAATATTGCACCTAGTTTAGACTCCTACAGTTTTAGGATGTTTAAAAAAAATCAGAAAAAAATGAATAAAAGTGGTACAGGATTTAGAGGAACATTAGTCCATCTCCTCACTTCATTCAGCTTATAAAAAATAAGACTTGAGTGATCCAGCTCCAATTTATTTGTACCTATTCAAAGAAAGAAAATACCAGGAACTGAAGCACTTTCATTTCAGCAGTGAGGGACTGGCTGAAGATTAAAGCCAGACAAAAAGATGGAAATAAGCTGCTTCAGAAAACAAACAAACAGAACACTGGAAACCAGTCAGCAAATGCTCTTAAACAGAAGTAGCATCCCAGAGAAGGGATGGAGATTCTGGTTCTCAATATTTTCAAATGTACCTCTGGAAAATTCTGCTTTAGTGAAAGAGTTTTTAGGCTCAGTGCTTTGTAAATGGTAGCACAAAAACCTGATCCTCTGGGAATACCCTTACTGGACTTGTGGTTCCATCAGCTCTACAGTTCATAATGTATTGATCACATAATTTATTACCAACATTTAATATATATAAATATATATTAAAATACTGTTATAAGTATTGGAGAATTAATTTGTGTTTTATAGAAATATATGGTATTGAATCATTTTAAATCCACCAAAAAAAAGTAATTGTGAAACTGTAGCCTCTTCCGGGAACAGGGGAAGCAGCGCATTTACAACAGAAAGAAGGGTGTCTCCACCAGGAGATGGGTCCTCTCCGAAGATGGGATTGTCAATGACCCGGTGATCAACACCTGATGAAAATCTTATCTACATTCACCTGGGTGTGCATGCCAATACCGGGTTCCCGTAAATGCAATCAGATGTCCAGCCCTGCCCGGAAAGCTAAAAAAGAAATATGAATATGAAACAATGACTGAGTGGACAATGGGATGAGGCAACCTTCTTTCTGGCCGGAAAAACTGTATATAAGTCGACCCTGCAAAAGCAGACTTGGTGAATGGAGGAGGATTCGGCACGCTGCCGGTTCTAAGCTTCACCCAGCAACGATCCTGGGCTCGATGCTGTCCATTGCTTGTGGCTTTTTCGAATTTCTATTTCACAATATTTCTTAATAAAATGGCATATTGATGAAATTGGGCTGCTTACTTATTACAAATACTATGTGTAGTTGCCAGTTTTAAGTTCTCCTCACTGCAGACCTGCAAGAAGATTGAGTCAACTGCTGCAAGCCTTAGGAAAAAACTTTAGAAAACCAAAAGTGGGAAAAATTAAAGGAATATGGAGAATACATCAGGCATATAAGAAAAGAGCCAAACAACTGCTGTGCTCTCACCAGTGCTCTACAGGTTCTGGTTTTATTTTTATCAACATCACCTTGCTAAATCAAGAATCCTCTTCTTTTTTTCTTCCCTGACTGAGATTACTTTTGGTTGATCCTAATCTGCACTTCCAGGAATGCTGCTCCACGTAAATAAAATCTTGACTTGGGCTGCAAAGCTCTGAACACAGATCTGAGATACTTGGGGGTGAACCCTGAAAGAGCCTTAAATGTGAAAAAGCAGCTTTCTCGACAGAAAAGGGGAACATTAGAGGGGCTGTGTTAGTGAACTGTATTGATCACTATACATTCAGACAATTTCCAAATCCCAGAAAAAGTATCTGGGCTCTCAGCAATGTTTCCATACAGGCTCTGGGATTTTTGTGTCCGTGTGCTCCTATTTAGCCTCTTTTATAATTATATGGATAAAGAAGCTGAACAATCTGGCTGCTCTTCAATATCTCTGTGACTTCTTTTTGAAAAAACGAATGGAGGAGGAAGGGAATGGAAAAATAATAACAGAACATGATTTTAGAAATTATTACAGTGCTGAAGTGTGTGTGGAGTTCAGATTCTATTAGAATCACAATAATAATGCTCTCTGTATTGCTTTCCAGTATAGTCTGGATTTGTTCTAAGTTCCTTGGAACAGTTTTGTTCTCCCAGTTTTAAACAAGAGCAAAATGAACAACAGTTTAAAGAATCCAGAACAGCAAAATAAAGTATTTTGGAGTGAAGGAGTTGTTTTGGGTTTTGTTTACTTTTTTGTTTCTGGGGTTTTTCTTAATGGAAATCACAATAAATCAAATATTTGCTTAGAGTGATGCACTTTTGGGGCCCTTTTCCTATCACATTAGGGCTGGAGCTCGATTTTTAAAGACAGACTGTTCTGAGTTGACCTGCCTCCTATCCCATATATCCATCCCATATCTTGGATACATTGTTATGTCTCGCAGCTGAATCCCTCCCGCTTGGGCGGGTGCCTGCAGTTGTTTTTTTTTTCTTTCTTTCCTGTTTCGGCTCTTGCTTTTGCTAGTTCGGCTGCCTTTGCCTTCTTCGCTTCGCTTTGCTTTGCTTTGCTCTCCGGCTGCCCCTGCCGCCATTTTTTTTCCCTCGCTGCTTCTGTTTGGTTTTTTTTTCCCCCTTCCTTCTTGCCCCCCCCCCCCACCCCCCCCAAGGTTTGAACTGGCTCCAGACCTGACCTGACCTGAGAAGTTGGAGAAGTCCCGGGGCTTGCAACAGACGCGTCAGCACCCTCCTCATCATCACAGTAACCCGTCTTTTTCCCACTATTCGGTGTTGGGGAGTGGTTTTTTTTGTCAATAAACTGGTTTTTCCACTTTTCCTCCAAGGTATTTTTCCTTCCCGAACCCAGGGCTGGGGGGGAAGGGGTGGTGGAGGTTTGGTTTAGGGGACTCCTTTTGGAGGTTCTTCCCTAATTTATTCCAAACCAGGACACAGACCGACTTGAATTTTCATTTGCTGATGCAGCAGAAAATTTTACAGAATTCAGAGTTCTTAAGAGCATGTTGGCTTTGCTGTAATTAGGGCTGCAGGAATCCTGCAGAAATCAGGCTGACAAGCAGAACCAGGCAAGGCAAGTCACATCTCTGGCAAAAGAGATTCAGTGCAACTTTTTCACCTTCATCAGCAAAACCACTCAAAGAGGTCTCTGCCCTCCTTGCAGGATTCCTGACCCATCTGAGCATGCCTGGAACCGTGTTATTGTAAGAGACGGTCTGAAGATCCCTCATCTGCCTCACAACCATCGTCAAGGACTGAGACTGAAACCCCTAAAAGGACTCTAACACCCCAACACAGGAGTGCTGGCCTGGCTGAGGTGGGACGTTTGCCAACTGTTGCCTGCAGGTGTGTTCAATGGAAAAACCTGGCACGCATTTCCATCGGAACATCAGAACCTGAGCAGAAACAATGGGCAAGTCATGGTGAATTGACTGCACTTGCTGACGGCTGACCTGTTCTGAGTTCTCGAAACGAACACACCGTAAAGATTTCCCCACCTTTTGGCCAACTGCCTGTCGCTTTGGAAAGGACTATAAGGACTCCTGGGTTAACCAAAGACTTCAAGATCTTCCCACAGAAGAAGGCGGATCTATTGGCTAGACCACGAGGATTTTGTCTCTCCGTTGGTAGCTATATCCACCTCTTTCTCTTTTCTTGCTATCCTTTGTTTCCCTTTCAAATCCTTCTATTGCATTTGATGTTGGCACTAATAAAAGTGCATTTGTTTTGATGAATACTGAAATCCCCTCTGTGTTGTTTTTCTTTTGTACTCTGAGATTGGTTAACAAACCATCACTATTCCCGCTTGCATTAGCAGATCGTGATAGTGATAAACAGGATTAATTACATGATCATGTTTAAAACTGATCCTGCAGAAAGAAAAGGAGGGGAAAGAGGCATTTTCAGCAGTGATTATTTTCACAGCCAACCCTGCATATGGTTGTTACCACCACAGTCAGGGAGATGGGGACCTATTGAATTGTATTAAGCTGAATTTAATTAATCTCGCTTCAATTAGATTTATCTAAGTGTATATTAAACTCTGTGTGTTCATCAAGTGGGAAAATTATAATCTTTGCTCTTCAGCAGAGATTTTTGTGTGTATGCTAAAAATCTCTGTATTACAGTAAGTTCTAAATATGACAAGAATGGAATATTGCTGCACTCTGGTCCAACAGCTGAACTTTAAGTTTGAATTATGGAACAAATTATTCAATTGAATTAAATAATACCTATTAAGTTTACTACTGTGTAAAAGCAACTAACTCCTTGTATGTGAGAAAGCCTTTACTATCCAAGCTCCTTAATTAAAGCATCAACAATCATAATCTCCACCTGAAATCCCCTCATCTGTAGAAGTCACCCCTATGTCATAACCAAGATGCAGAAAAGCATGTAAAACCAAGCAATGCTGGCTTTATTCAGGCTGTAATAAAATAAAATTAAAGCCAACCCAAATCCAAACTTCATAGGCAGAAATTACTTGAAATAAATACATATTGTCTAAAAAAAGATAAAAAGCTGGAGAGGGTGCTCATTTATTACCTTTTAATGAATCCTTTGACCACTCCCAGTTAAAATTTCAGTCTCAAAGTCAATTTGCTGCAGGTTCTTTGTACTTTAACTTCAAATGCATAGACTTGGTGCTAAAGGCATAATTTTTTCACATTTGCCAAGAAGATAAAAATGAAACAATTAATAGGAAACCCCCCAAAACCCAAAGTACACATCTGCAGGAAGTTTTGTTTGGGATTGAATACAGAGTCTAACATCTTTATTTGCTGTATTTGGCCCCACTGAGCATAGAAGGTGAATTTCCCAACTAAAACAAGCTCAAAAGTAGGTGAGACTTCCAGAGTTTTCTTAGGATAATCATAGGTAAAGGTTTAGGTTTGCTGAATTAACAGCAGAACCGGTAAGCCCAGTTGCAGTGACAGATGCCTCAGGACTCAGCAAAAGGTAATTTTGGCCAATTATGTTCAGCACAGCCTATGGTGATGTTGGGATTGGGATCCAGACCTTCCAAAGGGGTTTCCCCAAATAATGAAGCAAGGAAGGAGCTGTGGTGTCCCAGAGAGGCCCTACCCCAGCCAGGAGACTGCAGGAGATTATGGAGATGTTTACAGCTGACCTTTCATAAGCACAGCAATAAATCAGAGCTTTAATCCCCTTCCCTCTATGCACACAAACCCCAAGATTCATCAAAAATATTAAAGCAAAGTTTTACAATAAAACTTCCGCCATGGAATGTAAAATAACAGTGGCAAATACCTGAGAAGGGGAGTAGCCAAGTATTTCACATATCAACCAAAATTTACTAAGCACTTTCTTACTACTGACTCTGATATGAACCAAAAAACTTACCCAGTGAGTGCCTTAAAGGAAAACAAAACCCAAACCAAAAACACGCCCCAATACAGAACTGGGGGTGAAAGGGAGTTCTGGGGCAGGGAGAGAGAGCCCTGGGTGAAATGAAATCTCTATTTCTCATTAAGGCGACAGTCAGGCTGGTTGGAAACCTGGCATTTTCAACAAAATTTACATTTCTAGAGTTGTTATTTAAAATATCTTTTTTGAAACCACTGGGTTTCAGTAGCATCAGAGTTTTCATGTATGATCAGAAGGGACCTCACAGATCCATGCTCAACAGTGATGAGTGACAGCTCATTAATTAATGTTACACTGGCACTGAAGCACAAACCAGCAGAGAACTTTCTTTGGACAGAGAACAAAATTTAGGTGTTTTTAGAATTGCAATACTGAATTATTTTCTGTAATGTTAAGGCTTGTTTCTTCCTTGAGGATAACACACAAATAATTAACATACAGCTGCCTAAACCACAGTGACCAGGAGCTTTTACCCATTTCACACCTCAGAAATTATGAAACACTCTTCTGCAGTAGCTTATGCTATGGCAGAAATATGTAAAATTATAGACATTGAAAATACTTTTTATAACTGAAGGAGTACAAAATAATTGTAAAAAAGAATAAATTATGTGTTGTGTGTATACATTAAAACAACTCATCTCCATCCAGACTCAATAGAAGAACACAGCTATGATGTTGTAGACAAAAATAATCTGACATTTTCATAGTTAATCCAAAATATTCCTGAGTTACCTCACCCTATACTTGGTTTGATACCTGGAAGTATCAAACATACCTGAAAGCAAATGAAATAGAAAAATCCACTGAATATTGCATGTAACACCTGACATAACATACCTGTTTTCTTCTGTAAACATCCAAAGAACCAAACTCCTGTTTTTGAGCCCAGGTAAGCATCCACAGGAAACAAAACACATTCCCCAGTGGTCCCAAAGTCACTGACACAGGTTTTATGATCATGTACATGCTGTGCTCTACAAGAATGAAACAGGGCTTTTGAAAAAGTATTAAAAAAATATTCTGGAACTGCTTTACAAATATCCTCATCAGTACCAGTAGTAGCTTTGTGCTTCAAAATTAAAATTTCTACAATATAAATGTTTAGGGGATGGTATTCCAAACTCATAAAAACTCTGGTATAGGTGAGCAGCTCCAGTAACCACCAAAACAAAATCATACTGCACTGCACTGTACTGCACAAGGGGTTGCCTGAATTTATAGCCTCTCAAAAAAAGGATATGAAGTGGAGCCACATAATGGAGACAAAAGTCTGCACCTAAGAAAGGCCAAGCCTTCATTTCTTTTCCAGCTGAGGTTCTCCTAGCTGATCTGACAGGAGAATTTCATCACTATCACATCATCTTTCATAATTAAACAGGAATTCAGAAATTATAGCCAAACTTTGGATAGAAGTGGGTTCATCAACCTGAGAATCAGCTTCTTGTTCTGGCATTAGCAAGCTCATTATCGACACTTCCTGAATGCATTTCCCTGTTAACAGGGATCTAAAACTGGCTCGTGTCATCAGCTGAAATCCTTGTATCCACGTCCTTGAAGCTGACTTCTAACCAGCTTTTTAAAACACACAAAACTCCCTGAAGCCCCAAAAATAACAGTCAATAACTCAGCAGGAAGAGGGAACAATTTCCTGTATTAAAACCCATCAAGGCTCAGCTCCATGTCTGTGCAAGCACAGAAAAGAGCAATAGAACATCTAATGAGGCACTTACTCAATTACACATCCTGCTTCTTATTTTGGAGGCAAATGTGGCATAAACATAAACACAGAATTCTCCAAAGTATAATTTTTTTACAGATTGCACATTAAAATAACACCCAGCAGAATTCTTCATATTTGGAACCAAATGCCAGCAGAATTTGCCAAAACTGCCTGCAGATGCCTGCTGGCCAGGCAGCCCCAAAATGGTGTTGAATGCAGCCCTGAAAAATCCAGCCATGAAAAATCCTCCTCCTCTGGCTTTGAGGAGATGCCAAAGCTCCCTACACTGTTGCTATTTTTACTCCTAAATCCCTATTGGCCTTGCAAAAAGCTATTTCTTCCTCAGTTTTTTTGTTATATCTGATTCCAGTTCCCCATGTCTACCTTCATCTGTGTGGATTCCCTAAAACTTCTGAAATAATCAGAATCTTCTGGTTTTTGCATTCTAACAAATTTTCCAAGTCCAGAAATTTAAGCATGTTGACAACAGGATTTTCTCCCTTTCAAAAGGAGAACCTGGAGTCAACCTCAGGGGCTTCCGATCCGCAAATCCCTTCCAAGGGGGTCCAATAAATTTGCAATTATTCTATCAGTGACTACAAGTTGCTGCATTTATGTAGAATCAAATGTAAATGCATCCATCATCCTAGGAATGATATTTTTAAGCGTATTCCCCTTTGCAGTTCTCATACTTTGACTGAAACCAAAGGAATGTATGGACTGTGAATGCTCTGCACTGCTCTGTATTAATTCAAAATTAAATAATTGAAGTATTTTGTTGTGTGAAAACACAGCATTGTGTCACTTACACACTCCCAAAAGATGAAAGAAATTTTCCTTAAATTAATCCATTTTCACAATCATTTTATTTCTACTTTTAGGTCAAAGTAATTCACCCAAAAAAAGTAAATATTCAATGTTGTATTTTCACAGGGTACTCAATAATTTCCATTAATGTGGCCAATCATAAAAATGTGCATAAAATTTACATCCTATAATTTTTATTCTAAAATGAAGAGGTATAGTAAATAAATATATATGTACCTAAAAAACTGTTATTTTTACAGATTGAGAAAGTTTCTATCCCAGCTTCTATAAAACTTGTAATGGCTGATAGGTTTCTTGTCCTTTATTCTGATTCCACATACTATTCAAGAACTCAGATAATAACGAAAATATATGAATCTCTCTTATCTAATAAAATCAGAAAATCTTACTCAGACAACATTATTTTCGGCAAGACTGATTTCTGAATTTTAACACTATAAAAACTGCTTATAAACAGTATTAATTGCTATTTGTTTTCCCTTCAGTAACTGGACAAGTAATTTGCTTTCCTTAATAAAACAGCAGTTTTCCATAGTTTTGCCAAAACTGGCTGGAATTAAAAAACGGTGGAGGAATGGAACTATTCTGTTTGATATTCTGCATATCTTAGCAAAAACTTTAATTCATATTTTATGTTCTGGATAAGTCTGCCCTCAGAAAATGCATTGAAATGAGAAAATATCTGCTCATTCCCCTTTGTAGCCTTTCAGATTGGAGCCAATCTGCAATCATTGGAAATGTGCTTTAAAATCTGCATTTTTTGGTTTGGTTTCAAGCTACTCTAAAGGTAAACTGAAAATTTAGTCAAATAAGCAGCTGAAAGTAAAAAAAAAAACTAATAGGGAAAAGTTATGTTTCATATAGAATTTCTCTGTGATTATGTCAATAAAAATAGCAACAGGAGCAATTGCGTAACTCCAAACTCAACCCTTTCCCTTGTTAGTTTAATATATTTAGAGAGATGTCTTGGTTTAGATAGACAGGTATCTGCCAGGGAAGATTGGAATTTCCATTGGAATGTAATCCCCCCTCCTCCCCTTTTCTAAATTATAAATTTGCAATTAAAAGCCTGTCAGGCAAAGATTTTGGGAATAGGTATAGCAATTTTTTACTGGGGATATTAAAAATACTCCTAGGAATATTAAAAATAAAAATATTGTAGTACAGAAGAATAAGGAAGCAAACAAACAAATAAGAAATCCTAGAAAACTCTGAAAGAGTCAGAAATACAACCTGACACCCTGTTGATCAGGGTGTTGGAAAACAGTCCAAAAGTAAGCCCTCCTGGAGTGGCAGATGTGGTCTTGTTGGAAGCAGTAATGATCCTGTTGAGCCAAGGGTGCAGAGATGAGCCCAGTCTTCCTTTGGGAGTCCTGTGGGAACACTGGATGTCTGGTGACACTTGTGGCTCCTTTTTATCTAGGTGGAAATGCTTTGGCTCCTCCTCCCTGGGTAGAGCATCTCACAATGGGATGATGTAATGTGTCATGTCATTGGTGAGCTTTAATGGTCCATTAACAGAAGATATTCCCAAGAGGGTAGTGGAAGAATGAACAGCTATAAACAACACTGCCCCATCTGAGCAGAGATAAGCAACACTGCTCCACCCGGTTGTTGGGGGTTGGGTTTTGTTCCTATTTACTCTAAAGAATTTTTCCCCATAAGTTACCAAGGAGACTAAGTGTCATACTTAAGACTATTTAACAAAACAAGGGAATGGTCAAAGCTCGGAGGGGGGTGGGGGTTTGAGGCAGGTAACGGGCAGAGCTTCAGGTAGCCTGTCTGGTTTTCGGTGTTCGGGGAGAAAACACGGCTCGGTTGGTGCTCCTGCTGGAGGATTTCACTGCAGTCCAGTCTTGGGAAATCTGCCATCATCTGCTCGCCCTGGAATTCTGAGCTTCTCTGCCGCCCTGCGAGAGCTGGGCCAGCCCTGCCCCGCTGTCGTGGTTCCATCAGCTCTGCTTCTCCTGCTACAGTGTGACCCTGCATCCCCCTGCCCTGCCGGGACACCCTGCCCCTGCCTGCCAGGGACATCCTGCCACTCCACAGCTAACGAGACTTTTCTTCCACTGTTCCCAGCTTGGTGCTCTGAGGATCCTACAAAGGCACCAAGACCAAACTGCCCTGGGGATTTTGTGAAGCAAAGTCCTCGAAATTCTTGGTACTGTTTTTGTTATCAATGCTGTAGCTGTTTATTTTTGTTGCTTGTTTGTTTGTTTATTTGTTTTTATACATACCAGTAAAGAACTGCTATTTCTGCTTCCAAAATCTTTTGCCTAAAAGCTTTTAACTGAAAAAAATTATAATTGGAAGAAGGGTGGTGGTGGTGGTTTACATTCTCCATTCCAAGGGAAGCTCCAGCTTTCCCTGGCAGATACCTGTCTTCCCAAACCAAGACACTGGTTTTTAACAGCTGGCTTCTTATCAGAGACGGCAATTACCCACTCCCCAACAGATAACAAAAAAAAAAAATCTCCCTAACTGGGTTTCGGCCACCTCTTTGTTTGAGTTCAGTACTCCTAAGTATCCAACACTTGGTCTCCTTGGTAACTTATGGGGAAAAATTCTTTAGCATGAAAAGGGACAAACCTAACCCTCAACAAGAGAAAATGCCATAATCCATGAAAATAAAAGTTAAATTTTGAGTTCACTCTGATTACAGCTGTTAAAAAATAAAAAAAAAAAATTAGATTTAAAATGTGCATTTATTCTTATTTAAGGTCTTGTGACAGAGCTCTGCTTCAAACACACATCTGTTTACAGCAATTTTTTTGTTCCAAACACCCTTCAGAGGATACTTGTGCTGGCATCAACACAGAGGGAAAAACTGGAGCATGAATAACTTCTGGAATCACAAAGCCATTAAGGCATCACCACCATCTCCTAACTGGGAGCAGGTTTTAGAGATCTTTCAGGAATATATAGGTCAGCATCTGTCATTCAGAGCCCCCTTGACAAAGCTCAGTTTGATGCGTTTAATTCCTGGGCTCATGTGATGCTCCTTATTTACCAGGAGGGGATAAATTGGATGGAACTGTTTATGGTATAAAACTGGGAAGTTTTACAAAGTGTTAAACACCAAATGCCAATCACTGGATGAATTAAGTTCTTAATAGTAGAAAAACAAAACAAAACAAAACAAAAGTAGGTTTCCAAATGTACGTTTGATTGACTGGCTCAGCGTTCACAGAACTTATTGAACAATTAAAATATTTTTTATTGTTAGATATGACTGCAAAAACGTAAGATGCCAAGCAAATAAAGAGAAACTTACTACAATTGTGCTGTTCAAATTAATTTTTCATTCTTCATGAGATACCAAATACCTTCTTTATTCACACCACCAACAACTGGAACAACATTACTGCCAGGCCTCTGATCTGAAAATCTTTCTTTAGGGCTGAGGCAAAAAGTTCTCAGGGAGGGACACAGTGACTTTCTGGTTATAAAAAGTGGAATTACTCCCCAGAGATCAATCCATAGGAAAGATGTAAAACTGGTTATGGACCCCTGTAAGCTAACTAAACTTTCCTCTACTTCAAGTGTAGAGAATTTCAGGAATAAAGAAATGAAGGGTGCACTCCTAATTCCCCACATCTCTATGTTCATGATAGATGTATTTCTGGAAACGATTGCCCTGGTGTCTGCAATAGAGCCTTGAAATGAAATAAAATGACTGAGCTCCAAACCTGTCTGGAACAGGAGAACCAATCTTGTTATCATGGGTTGGTTCACTTTGCTTACTGTGGATTTATCTGGAAATATTTTGGATTTGAGTCCCCTATTCTGCAGTTTTCAGTACAGACACTTCATTTATTTACATTAGACTGATTCGTCCCTGAATGCTAAAAATCAACCCCAGAACATTTTAAAAATAACTAAAAAAAAAAAATACAAAAGCAGTCCTTAACGCCAAGACTGGTCTTGGAAAAACAATGTGTTCATGATCAGAAGTAGATACAGTCAACAGCGTTCTTTGTAGTGTTTAAAGTGTTGATTTATCCATGTAAGCATTACAGTTTGTGCAGCATTTCAGCTTCATTTGGAGGAGTATTTCCCTGAACAGCACAGGCAGAGGTTCAGTGAGAGCTCTGCCTTAGGTTGCAGCTGGAAGATTTTCTGCACAGCAAAACCTGGAGCTATTTTTGGAGCAATGTTTAAATCATGTATGACCCTCATCCAGAGCCATCACCAGTGAGTGTTTGCAGGCCAAAGCTGACCAGTTGTTTGTTATACACTTTCTCCCATCACAAATATCCCACTACAAATTCCTGGCAAGAATGCAGGCACGTGTTCCCACACAGAAACAGCTTCTGCACTAATGGATCAGTCTCAGCCTTGAGCATGATTTTACCCTGGAAACACCTCTGCTGCTGTGAACTCCAGAGCAGGTTCTTTTCTTGTAAGAATGCTCACACTCACACTTGAGTTCCATTTCCCTTTTTCTGTAGCAGACTAGCAAAAAAAAAAAAAAAAAAAAAAAAAAAAAAAAAAAAAAAAAAAAAAAAATTTGCATCCAGACAATGTTTCCCCTATAAAAAGGAATAATTTGTTGCTCTGACCAGGATGTACACTGAGCCAATGTAATGGCTTGTTTGACATCCCAAGGCACACAGTGAAATATCCCTTTTCTCCCCACATGAAAATGTAAATAACAGCTCACCTCTCAGGCCTCCAACCTGCACATTTGGACCACTACTTGTTTGTTTAGAAGTATAATCTTTTTACTTGTACAAAAAAAAAAAAAAAAAAAAAGGGTATAAGATTAATATTTCTGAACTGCTATATATGCCCCAGAAGCTCCTATTTAAACACTATATAATCAGGCCTTTGTTTGATCTCATTTCTCTTTTTTTTTTCCTTCATCCCAAGACTCCTTTCAAGTGTTAGACAAATCTTCTCCAGTCTAACATCAAAACATGCTGGCAGGAATAAGACTGCAAGGCTGCTGGCTCCTCTCAAGCAATGCCACCCATTGATCCATGAATAAATGTTCCAGCTTCAAAGCACATCTCTGCTGCAGAGTTTTTCTCTTTGGAGATTCAAAGAAGATCTCCTTGTCAGGTGCTGAAAATATGAAAACCTGCTGGATTAACTGGGGGATTGAGGAACTTGACATGGTGGTTTGCAGCATTTGGCGGGATTTACCAGCTCACTCTCTCAAGAAATAGCAGCACAATTTCAGAAGAATTCCATACAGGATTTAAACACTCTCTTTATCGCATGTATTTGAGGCATTCTGCTGCCATTTTAATGATTGGTAAAAATAGAAACAAGCTTGTTTTCCATCACTATATTTTATATTAGATGATATATTATGATCATGAACCTAAATTGCAAAGGTCTTACTTTCAGTTTAACAAATATTTTTAGTGACATTATACCAATAATTTATCCAGAAAATTCCTTGAATACTGTATTGCCTACAAAATACTGGGAATACTGAAGGTGTAACTGAAGTCTTCGAGAAATTATGCATTTAGAAAATCTTTGAGAAATTCAATAAATATTTTCAGGGATGTGGCTTTGGTTTTGCTGCCACATAATGCACAGATCTGAAAATATGCAGCTTCAGTCATTTTGCCCCTAAAGCCTCTGTGCAGCACTAGCCTGGTGTCTTAGACCTTGATTTAAACCCCATCCCAGGATTAGTTCTGGAAACCAAGTCCTTCTAAGAACAGTAGTTCAGATAAAGTTCTGAATCATCTTCTGGCTCTTAAATATAAAGTAAACTTGTTTTCAATGTCTGTGGCATTCAGAGCTTCAAACACTCACCACCACAGAAAAATAGGCTGGAAAAAGCCAAACCATGGACACTTTAAGTGGATATATATACATCTATATCACACGAAACATTTGCTTGAAATTTTGCACCACTATTTTATTTTGGGTCAAGTGCTCCAGTTTGTAAGCAAAGCTGAATGAGGTGGTCTGAAAAAAAAAAAAGGGGGGGGGGGGGGGGGGAAGGAAAATAGCAAATGCAACTGGACTCCTGGCTGAACCTTATCTGAAGAGCTGTGATGAATGCTGCTATAATATATCAAATGCCAGTTAACAGTAGTCTGCTTAAAAAGAGCTGGCTTTGGGAGATATTTACTCACATCATTCTTGTCAAGAATTCAAAGTATGACTCACTCCTGGAACATTTATACTACTGGTTACAGTTAAAAAGACATCCAGGTCTGACTATTAATACCCAACTCACTTTTAAAAAATGTGGTTTTCTACACAACCCTCTCTTAAATTAGGATGTTTGAAGTATATTTAATTTCTTTTTAAGGAAAAAAGTACTGTTTTGGAAGCAAGAACCTGTTGGTGAAGCAAAAATGGCACGGAATGAACCTGACTGAAATTTATCTGAGCTAAACAGTGTGATTGAAACATTGGTTGACACTAAGCTGCCAACCTGCAGATGGAATCAAAGAAAACAAAAAGCTTCTACTTTCTGCAGAACTATTTATCACCAAGGACTGGCTGCAGTGCATATGGATTGTAAGGGACTAGGAAAGGAGTGGAAAATAATGGACTAGTGCTTCCCTCAAACAGCTTAAAAGTAATATGGCTTAAACTTGAGTACACCTCATAATTTTTTAGAAAATTACACACACAAAAATTGACAACAAATGAGGAATTCAAAATGTGGTTTGGCATTTTATTCCATCACATTCTCTTAGGACAGTACATAATTGCAGGTATGTGATATATGAAGAGACATATCAAACATAATGGGGCTGAATATAGGTATTTTTATAGTTAATAATACCCAGAGGAGAAATTGCAAGTCCTCCAGTGAGCTGTTCCTTTTGGCAGAAGGCACATAAAACTGGTGGAAAGAACATTAAAGTAGGAAATCAAGGTGTGGGTGAGGTCAGAAGTGAGTGTGGGGTTTGTTTTCAGTTTAACAGCCACTTCTTACTCAATCTGTGCTCAATTTTAGAAACTGAACAGGCAAAGGAGGTGAGTGATGACCCTGCTTTTAGCAACTCTTCATCAATATTTGGAAAGCAGCAGCAGCATCTCTCTCACATGTCTTTGCACAAATGTATGCTCAAGTGTTGCATCCGTTTGTCCTGCCCACACCCATGCATGTCAGTGAGTTCATTACATGGGAGCACCTCTGTAATGATGGCATCCTGAGCAGGCTGTGTCACCTAGTGATGGGTACAGACAGCATCCAGATAGATGGACATGCACACGGACATGCATATGGCATGGCCATACAAAGGCTCTTAAATTTCCATGGCCCGGGCATGTTCGTGGCTCACAGCAGCCATGGCTGATCCTAGCTCCAGGCTCATGTCCCAGCCCCCTCCATGCAGCCATCTGTGGCACTGCTCTTCCCAGGCGTTTTGGGCACAGTTTGGGCCCTCACACTTTGCTGGCATTCTTTCTGCTAAGGTGTAAATGTGTACATCGATGTATGTGTATAACAGTACACGTGTATATGCAGACCTGAATTTCCTGAATTTTCCTGCCTTGGCCCTGCGCTCAAGGATGCTTTGGGGTAGAAGGGACCTTGGAGATCATCTTATCCCACCCCTGCCATGGGTAGGGACACCTCCCACTGTCCCAAGTTGCTCCAAAACCCGTCCAGCCTGGACTTGGACACTTCCAGGTGTGGTAAATGTAATGGATAAATTAGTGTATCAAAGATTTGGTCTATTAAAAAGCTACTCCAGGGCATCTCTGAGATTCCAAGACCTGTGGTGCAAGCTGTGAAACCACAACATTTGCAGCAGAAATGACATGGCTGGACTGGAGATGGCCCATTCATCAAGGATGGGCCTCCACTTTACAGCTGCTCGACATCTGATATCAATCTTGATGGGGGATCCGGAGGATAATCAAATCAACACCCCAAAGACGAGATCCGGGAAGACTCCTGAATCGTCTTTTCATACTTAGGGGAATCCCTTTCAAGACCTCACTTAGAATTAAAGAAATACATAAATATTTGGACTTTCAATGGACTTAGCCTCAAGGCAAATAAACTGTATAAAAATCATGCACCGAGACCCAGTGTGTGTGGTTGAAGTTTGATGGTACTGTTGTTACTGTCACTCTGCCCACGCAGCATTCGATCGATGTTGTCCAATTTTATTGCTGCTTTTTTTTTTTTTTTTTTTAATTTGGTTTTGGAAATTTGCTAAATAAATTCTGTTATTTTGAATTTGCTTCTAATAATTTATAACACAGGGATCCAGGGGCAGCCACAGCTGCTCTGGCCACCCTGTGCCAGGGCCTTGCCACCCTCACAGGGAAGGATTTCTCCCTGATATTTAATCTAAAGAGGAACATGAAATTAAGAAGGCAGGAATCGCCTCTGGAGAGATCCAGTTTCCAAACAGCATGATGTGTTGGAAGTGTACTTGTATTTTCCATATCCTACACAGAATATTTTAGCACAGCAAAATGCATGGAGCATGTTCCCATGATTAGGTTGTTTAGGAATGGAGATCTTGAGGAAAAGCATGCTGAGGCTGTAACTATTCGGATTTATATATTTAAAGTGTCTTCTCTCGACATCATCTTGGTATTTAAGGAAAATTATGTTTTAAATCCACACCAAAAAGCCCACTATCACATACCTCACAGCCATGTAAAAATCAGCAGCAAGTTTTGCTCAAGTAATTTTGTTAATTTTGGAGATGCAGGCAATTAACTAAATGACCAAGTGTGCTATTTAATCAGTGACAAGTGCTGCAGCTCTTGCTAAAATAGCTGGAGGTGGTAATGAAAACCTAGTTTTTTACAACCGTCCCTTCACACCTTTCTCTGCTTATTGGAGATCAAAGAGGCTCCTGAGTCTTTTTCCAAGCAGCTTTCTGGAGGCTGCAGGGAGAACTGGATCATAATCTTCAGGCTCTTTTCTGCCCTGAACTGTTTCTGTGTGCTCAGGATATTGGATGTTTACGGCCTGAATACCTGAGCACATTGACTGTATTTTCTGAGAGCAGCTCAGGGTTAGGCTGGGACCCATCGTGCAACAGAATCATTAAAATATGGTTTATTGGAGCCAAGCAATTTTGGTAGTATATTTAAAATAGTGCAATTTGCACAGGGACATTTCCTTTCCAAAAGCCTGAGAGAATCAAAACAAAACTATGTTTGAGAAGAAAGCAAACACCAAATAAACAAATGAGCCTTTAAAATCAGGATTTGTGCAATGTGGATTGTATGGACAGATCTATGGGAATTTAATGGCTGACAGGTGAATGCCACTCATCAGTTCACTTCAGCCTGGTGCAGAAATGCTGCCAAACTCATGGAACAGACTTTCCTTTCCTTGGATTTTTTAAATGCTACGTAAAAACTTTGCCGAAAGCACTGAAGTTCAGCACAATTTTGTCTTCCAAGGACAGAGACAATTTCATAAATATTGATTTATTTTTCTGTGTAGCACTTCAGAAAGTCACTGCCACATCATCCATCTGGGCTCTCACCGGCACCTCTTGAGGTCAGAACTGAAGAGCTGAAATTCAAAGTTCACATTTCTGAAGCCTGCTAAGAGGGAAATACTCTTCCTCCTAAACAGTAACGTTGTTCTTAGAAGGTATTTTGTGCTGATTTGGCACTGGAAAATGTTGCTTTTGAAAACTATATTTTGTCAAACTATTTATTTTACAGTCTACTTGGCTGTATTCTAGAATATTTCTGTGTTTCACTGGCAGAAAAGACAATGGATTTTAATAAAATTAAACAACTAGCTGTCCCTTACTTTTGCGACATCTTTATGAAACCATATAGTGCTTTTGTTCTTTTTTCTCAGCTTTGCAAAAAAAATGTATAAATTATCCACATATGCACGTGAATTTGCATTTCATAACATCCACATTATTCTCTTCATCCACTGCCTTAAAAATCAAAAGAAACATGGTTGAAGCCAACAAGGTATGAAAGAAAATAACTGACCCATTTATGTCCAGTGAAATCAATTGTAAAAAATTAATTTGAACAACCTGATCTTTGGATAAATCATGAAGGCCTGGTGGTGTAAACACATAATAATGGTAGCACAACCTGTGGGACACTTTCCAGGGACACAGCCCTGAGCAAGGCACTGATGGTTTGCCACTACCCCACTGTGAGAGTGGCTGCTGAGGCACTGGGATGTGACAGGGCTTGTCCTAGGGTGAGTTTATGATGTTAGTATCCCTAATTGTTCTCTTTATGTTGGATATTGTGTTCTGTACCTTTAAGACTGGTTCGGAGAGCAAAGGGGGAGAAAAAAGAAGCGCACAGTTATTTTGCAGAAACTGCACTCACTCCTCCACATTCCAGCTCCTGGAATGTGTTCATCTGAGGCACGGACAGACAGTGGGACAGTGACCTCCTGTGCTTTTAGTTAGTTTAGCTAGCTGAGGCAGAGAAGTTCCTTGGATTGTTTTTGGGTTTTTGTTTGTTTGTTTGTTTGTTTGTTTTGTTTTGTTTTGTTTTGTTTTGTTTTTGTTTGGGTTTTTTTTGTTTTTTTTCTTGGGACTGTTTAAACCTGCTCTGGACTGAAAAACCCAGAGGAGCACTGGGAGCTCACACCTGTGGCCCACTGGGGCCCAGGACAGCATTTTCCAGCACCAGAGG
The DNA here is from genome assembly GCF_009819655.1 of Sylvia atricapilla. Classification (NCBI taxonomy): domain Eukaryota; kingdom Metazoa; phylum Chordata; class Aves; order Passeriformes; family Sylviidae; genus Sylvia; species Sylvia atricapilla. Next base: position 15,664,446 of record NC_089173.1, on the reverse strand, counting down.
AACTGATAAGAGACTGAGCAAGCTGAGCTACATCTGCAAGGACTTTCTCAATTTTGCCATTTCTCTTCAGAGTGGCGAGAGGTTTTATTGTTTCATATTATTCATTTTTTGTGCTTGTGGGCACTATGTTAAATAAATAGGGTTTTCCACTTTTCTCTAAGGAGATTTTTTCCTGGACCGATTGGGGGGAGGAGCCGTTTGAGTTTGCTTCCCAGAGGGACCCTATTCGGAGGTTTTCTCCCAAATTTGCCCTAAACCAGGACAAATACAAATTATTGGAGCCCAGCTCATGAGAAAGTAAAAAAAAAAAAAAAAAAAAACAACTTGTACTAATTTCATTTTAGTTGTACTCTGTGTTCTGATAAAGCAGTCAGTAGCCATGTTGCTGCTTGAATTCATAATGTCTCTTGGGGTGGAGTCCTTCCTGTGTTTCTGTTCCCTAGGCTTTTTTTAGGTTTTAATACCTTTCTGGTCCCTAGGTTTATTTTCTTATCCAGAAATAGCTCCAGTATTGTCCCTAACACATAGCTTTTACAGTAGAAGTACACAAATTAGAATCACTATTTTGTTGGGCTCAGTGATCATGATTTATAGGAAGTTTATACAGGTACTGGAGTTTGTGCCCAAGTATGTTTGGTTTATGGTTTCTTCATCCTACCATGTCCTAGTTCTAGTAGCATGTTTTGGGGATTTATTAGTAATTGCACCCAGTTTGTTAGAGGAGGAGTAGGGGATAAAGCTTTTCAGCCTTTCCTATCCCTCTTCTCTTTTAAATCTGTTACATCACTTTTGGAGAATGTTCAGTTTCCCCTGAATGTTAAAGATACCACCTTCCTGGTATTTAACCTAGTAGACTTCTTCTATACTGTCTGCAGCTTCTCTAGAATGAGGGCTGAAATTTCCAAAGTAGCTGATGAGACCCCTGACCCAGAAGTAGACCCAGGTGTGAAAAATCCTGAGTGGTATAGAGAATGAGAGGATATGGGCCAAACCCTGAAGGAATTTTCTGACCCTATAGCCTGGTACTTCTCACATGAACAAATTCAGAACCCAGCTGAGGTGAGGAGATACTTGAAAGAGAACTGCCATGATGACTCTAAGGAGAAAAAGCTCATTGCAATAAGCTGGGCCCTGGCATATGGTTATCACACACTGCTAGATACTGTAGAGCAGCAGACAGAGGCAGGGGGGCAGGAAGATAAATCAGCAGCTACCCCAGTCACTCAGGCTGCAGCCAACACTCCAGCTACTCAGGTAACCAATGAGTCTAAATCAGCAGCTATACCAGACAGTAAGCCTAAGACACTGGCAGTCGCTGCAGGAAAGAAGAACACACGCAAAAACAATCGACCAGTGGATGATGATCCAGATGAAGGACCCTCAACACGAGCTCCTGGCACAAAATCAGAAGTCACTATTAAGTCCTATTCCCTGAAGGACCTTTGTGGCCTAAGAAAGGATTACACTTGATGACCTGATGAATCTATAATTAGCTGGTTAGTCCGTATTTGGTATGCTGCAAGCAAGGCTACAATTCTACATGACACTGAAGCGAGGCATTTGGGATCCCTGTTACATGATCTGGTTATTGACCAAGGAATGATGAGGGGGGCTGATGATGGGTCCTGGGAAGTGTGGCACAAAGATATCTCTGTGCAAACGATCTCTATATGCATCAAACCCAGTGGAAGACCATAGAAAAAAGGATTCAACGCTTGAGAGAAATGGCAGTGGCAGAGATTATCTTCTCAGATGACCTAAACACTAGGAAGCCAGACTTGGTACCATGTACACCCGTGATGTGGCGAAAACTTGTACAACTTGGGTCACAAGAATACTCGTCTGCTTTAGCAATAATGAAGTGGGATGACATGGGGGAGATCGTGCTGGATATGGCAAAGAAACTTTGAGCATATGCAGATGCCGTGCATGGCCCAACACATGCCAGAATCCCAGCTGTGGAAACCCGTCTGCAGAAATTAGAAGACAAGATAGAAGAGAACCACAATAAACTCAAGAGAGGAGATCAGAGAGGAGATGAAAGAGGGCTTTCTCCAAGTCTCTGCATTACAGATCAGAGGTTCTGATACCAAATGCAGATGTCCTCCAGATAGAGAGGGAAGGGGCGCCCTACGAGCTGAGCTGTGGTCCTTCCTGCATAATTGTAAAGAAAACATGAAAAGATGAGATGGAAAATCTACTGCTGTTCTGGCACGACGGGTGCTTGAATTGGAAGACAACATGACTAAGAGAGGAAATTCCACCAAAAAGGAAGCAGCTCCAGTTACCCAGGGATAGAAGGATAACCAGGCTTAGAGGGGCCCTGCCTCTAGCCAGGTAGAGGCTAGGGAAAACCATGTTTTTTGGACTGTGTGGATTCATTGGCCTGGCACATTAGAACCACAAAAATATGAGGCCTTTTTTGGCACTAGTGTGCAGTGCTTATTAATCCCATCAAGACATGTAGGAGCAGAATCTGTTTCTATTGCTGATGTGACAGGGGGAATCACAGGATTTTACTTTGGTGGAAGCTGATGTGAGCCTGACTAGAAATGAGTGGAAGAAACACCCTATTGTGACTGACCCAGAGGCCCCATGCATTTTGGGCATAGACTTCCTCCAAAATAAATATTTCAAAAACTCAAAGGAACTCAGGTAAGCATTTGGGATAACAGCTGTAGAAACAGTGAGTGTTAAGCAATTAAACATCTTACCTAAACTATCAGAGAACCCATCTACAGTAGTGTTGCCTCAAGTTTGCCTGCTTTTCACTGTTTGCATTTGTTCTCACACAACTTCAAGTAAACTATGTATATTTTTAGAATTGTTTACATACTTCTCCTCTGGGAGGAGAAAGATGATTGATGGTGATGTTCACCAATGAGGTCGAAGAGGTGACTACCTATGTAGTCAATCTTGGCCTGCTTGTAAAACTGTATATATGGAGCCAGAAAAAATAAAGTAGAGAGCTTTCCTGCTTGACCTCCTGCTACCTGCTTCGTCCTTTCGTGTCCCTAACAGCTACACAGTAGGACTTCTGAAGGAAGAAAAGCAACAAATGCCAATTGCCACTTCGGCAGTGCATCACCAACAGTACAGAACAACTCAAGATACTGTGATTCCCATCCCAAAGATGATTTGTAAGCTAAAGAGCCAAGGGGTGGTCAGCAAAACTCACTCATCCTTCAACAGCCCCATCTGGCCTTTGTGCAAGTCTGACGGAGAATGGCAATTGACTGTGGACTATTGTGCCTTGAATGAAGTGACTCTACCATTAAGCGCTGCTGTGCCAGACATGTCGGAGCTCAAGTACAAGCTGGAGTCCAAGGCAGAAAAGTGGTGCACCACTATTGACATTGCCAATGCATTTTTCTCCATTGCTTTGGCAGCAGAATGCAGGCCTCAGTTTGCCTTCATGTGGAGTTGAGTGCAGTTCACCTGGAACTGATTGCCCCAAAAGTAGAAGCACAGTCCCACCATCTGCCATAGACTAATTCAGATTGCACTAGAAAAAAGTAAGGCTCCAAAACATCTGCAATACATTGATGACATCATTGTGTAGGGGAACACTGCAACTAAAGTGTTTAAGAAAAGAGTGAAAATAATCCAAATTCACCTAAAAGTCAGTTTCGCTATCAAGAAGAGCAAAGTTAAAGGACCTGCTCAAGAAATACAGTTCCTGGGAATAAAGTGACAAGATGAACAGAATCAAATTCCCACCGATGTCATCAACAAAATCACGTCTCCACCAGCCATCAAGAAGAAAACACAAGCTTTCTTAGGTGCCATAAGCTTTTAGAGAATACATATTCCTAAATACAGCCAGATTGTGAGTCCTCTCTACCTAGTCACCAGCAAGAAGAACACTTTCCACTGGGGCCCTAAACAGAAACCCACCTTTGCCCAGATCAAACAGGAGATCACTCACACGGTAGCCCTTGGCCCAGTCAGGACAAGACCAGAAGTGAAGAATGTGCTCTGCTCTGGAGCCAGAAGCCATAGTCTGTCCTAAAGCCTTTAGCAAAAAGTGCCTGGTGAGACTCGAGGCTGACCACTGGGATTCTGGAGTCAAAGCTACAGAGGGTCTGAGGCCAACTACACTCCAACAGAGAAGGAAACTTTAGCACCCTATGAAGGAGTCTGAGCTGCCTCAGAGGTTATAGGTACTGAAACACAACTCCTCCTGGCACCCCAACTACCAGTGCTGGGGTGAATGTTCAAAGCAAAGGTTCTCTCTACTCGTCATGCCACCAATACTACATAAAGTAAGTGGATTGCTCTCATCACACAGTGTGCCCGTATTAGAAAACTAAATCACCCTAAGATTTTAAAGAAAATTACAAATTGGCCTGAAGGTGAAAACTTTGGTCTCACTAATGAAGAAAAACAAGAGTAAGTGACATGTGCTGAAGAAACTCCACCGCACAACCAACTGTCAGCAGAAGAAACATGTTACACTCTTTTTACGAATGGTTCTTGTCACATTGTCGGGATGAAACAAAAGTAGAAAGCAGACATATGGAGCCCCACATGACAGGTCGCACAAGCTACTAAAAGAGAAGGTAGGTCAAATCAACCTGCTAAACTCAAAGCTGTTCAATTTGCCCTAGACATTTCTGAAAAAGAGAAGTAACCAAAACTCTACCTCTATACTAATTCATAGATAGTAGCCAATACTCTGTAAAGATAGCTGGAGAAGTGTAAAAAGGCTAATTAGCAGCATAAAAGAAAACCAGTTTAGACTGCTAAAGAGTAAAAAGACATTGCTACTAAAGTAGGGAAACTAAAAGTGAAAGTCTGCCATATAAATGCCCATATCCCCAAGAATAAAGCTAATAAAAAGCACAAAAACAATGAGCAGGTAGATCAAGCTGCAAAGGTCAAGTGTCAAAAATCAAAAATCATCAAAGTAAAAATACCACCTATAAGTAAGCACAAGACCAAAGGGTAAATCTAACCATAAACAATATTTCTCAAGTTATCCATAACTGTAAGACATGTACTACAATCAAGCAGGGCAAGCAAGTAAAGCCCCTATAGTATAGTATGCAGTAGTCCAAATATAAGTATAGAAAAGCCTTGCAAATTAATTATATTACACTGCCTCAGACACACCAAGATAAACACTACGTCCTCACAATGGTAGAAGCTACCACGGGATGGCTGGAGACCTACCCTGTGCCTCACAATATGTTCCATAACACCATTCTAGGCCTTGAAAAGCAAGTTCTTTAAAAGCATAGTACCCCTAAAAAGATTGTCAAACAATAAGATTAATTTCAAAAACAGCCTTATCAACACCTAAGCTAAGGAACATGGCATTGAGTGGGTGTACCATATCCCCTACCATGCACCAGCTGCTAAGAAAGTAAAAAGATACAATAGACTGTTAAAAACCACCTTAAAAGCACTAAGTAGGAAATCTTTCAAAAATTAAGAGCAGCATCTAGCAAAGGCCACCTAGTTAGTTAACACCCAAAGCTCCACCAAGAGCAGACCCTACCCAGTCTAAGCTCCTATATACAGTAAACAAAGATAAAGTCCTAATAGTACATGTCAAAATTTTGTTAAAGAAGACAGTTTAAATCAATTCTGACTCAAGTATGGACAAACCCATCCATGGGATTGTCTTTGCTCAAGGACAAGTTGCACATAGTAAATAATGCAGAAAAATAAAACAACACAATGTATACCTCAGGGAGATCTAATTATTAAATAAAAACCATGTGTAAATATCACTGTTTACTAAATATCACTACCATTGTCTATATATAGCTGTATACTACATATATCTATATATATGTATGTATAATGTATGTTTGTGTAAAGTTAAAATATATATTAGTTTTAGTAGTAAGTTAACAATAGAAGAATAAGGGGTGGAATGTCCTGGGGTGACTTTATGATGCTTGTATCCTCAATTGTCTGTTCTGTTTATGCTGTATGTTAAGTTCTGTACCTTTAAGACTGGTTCTGAGAGCAAAGGGGGGGAAAGAAGCAGTGCGCAGTTAGTTTGCAGAAACTGCATTCGCTCCTCCACATTCCAGCTCCTGGACTGTGTTCGTCTGAGGGACGGACAGACAGTGGGACAGAGATCTCTTGGCTTTTAGTTAGTTTAGCTAGCTGAGGCAGAGAAAGTCCCTGGACTGTTTTTTTCTTTTTCTCAGGGCTGTTTAAACCTATCCTAGACTAAAAAACCCAAAAGAGCATCCAGAGCTCACACCTGTGGCCCACTGGGGCCTAGACCTCAACCTTTTTCCAGTGCCAAAAAGACTAATAAGTGACTAAACAAGCCAAGCTACACCTGCAAAGACTTCCTGAGTTTACCATCTCACCTCAAAGTGACGAAAAGTTTTATTGTTTCATATTATTAATTTTTTTTTATTTATGGGCACTTTATTTATTAAATAAGCAGGTTTTTACACTTTTCTCTAAAGAAATTTTTTCCCAGACCAACTAGAGGAAGAGCCATTTAAGTCCCCCAGAGGGGCCCTATTCAAAAGTTTTCTCCCAAATTTGCCCTAAACCAAGACAGGGCTGCTGAAAGCAATTTTCATATGTAACCCACTGAACTGGACCAAAACGAGCTGTGAAAGCCATCTAAACATGCACTTTATCTGTCAGCCCGAAGGATACAGATGAAGTTTGGTAGGTGTTTCCTCACAGCATTCCTGCAGAGCGTCTCCCATGGAAATGCCTCTGGAAAAGGCAGCCCTGCATGTCTTTCCTTCTCAAGAGAAGGCAGCACAAGGAGTCCTTGCTCTGCTGAGCTGGAGACTGCTCAGAATTCCCTCACTGACTTTACCTGGCAAGCTGACAAGGACATCAGCACAGACTCCCTTAGCTCCACCTCCTCCCTTCCTCCTGTTGTGGGTTTCCACTCCTCCCATGGATATTTTATGTGAAGCTTCCAGTTGCCTGGGAGAGCTCTCACTTTTGTGTCAGCATTTCCAGTCATCCCCTGTCTCAGATGAATGAACCAAAAGGCCATTTTATGTCCTTGGGACCATGCTTGTCAGACTTCAAGATTCCATCAGCAGGATTGGGTAGTCCCAGTGTTAGGATGGACACTACAAAGCTTGTGAAGAGACCTCAAGCCTGAAAATTCATTGGAAGAACAAAACAAATTCCAAGATCATCTAAATGCATTAGGATCTGAGTCCAGAGTTGGATGTGGAATTCAGCATGTTTCAGTGACACATTAAGAGACACCAACAGGTGGATTTATCATGTTTCCATCAAGTTTCTTTTTCCTATTTCAAAGGTTATTCATCCTTCCCCCACCACATTTCTAGGTGGTGGCTTTTCCTTAACTAGACTGTCCAAAAACTCCAGGTTAAACCCCTACCATTTAGAGTGTCTAAACTGATCCAGAGGATTTTCAGAATTGACTTTCCACAGGAGCAGATCCTGAAGATATGCAGCTGCTTGTCAAAACCATAATAACGGAACCATTGAGGTTGGAAAAGACCTCAAAATCACTGAGTGCTCTTCAGCTGCTGTAAGCCAGCAGGAATCTACATGGAATGTGGATCCCTGAAACACTAATGTGTTTTTTTAACACTCTGCCTCCCATTTTAAAGGTTTCATGTCAATCAATGTGCCTGTTGGAAACAGAATATATCCAGATCATTTTTCCTTAGTGAGTCAGCTTTAGTTCTTTGGTTCATTCCTGAGAGTTTGAGTTGGGAAAGCTTCTCCTGTGAAACAGTGGACTGAAAGGCTGGAAAGGTGTTTCAGAAAATTCTGTCCTGATAGAAGTTACCAATCGATGAAGGCAGATATTGCCACCTGCTATTCTAGTTTTCTTAAATACAGTTGTCTCTGACTGCCCTCAGTATGAGGTAAATCATCCTTTTCCCAGTTCGAGGCTGAGAACTTAATGCAATAGTATAAATTTAGGCTTTCACTGCACAACCTTCTGTCTGTTCTTTTCCAGTTGCAAACATGATCCTGTTAAAATCCCACAGCCAAAATTGCACAGCCAAGATCTTACCCCCATGACCTAATCTTGCTTTTTCTGTGCTTCTCCTTCAGTATTTTACTGATTACTGTGTCACTGAGTTTCCCACCTTTCACAGTCATTCATTATGCATCTGCTTCTCTTTAACTGTTCTAAATAATTACTTTTCTGGGCAGATGTTACTGGGTTTACTACCTTCATTTTTCTGGAAAAATGCCAGATACCTCTCTCCTCTGTAGTGTCTTTTTTTCCCCCTGAAAACACACAGGCTGGATGGTTTGCTTGCTGTGGTGATCTTGATGTGAACTGATTGTCCTTCATTAAATGCACTGACTTTTGCTTCCAGCTTCAAAGTGAAAGGTGTTCACTTTGTGTGAGATTCAGGCCAGGGGAACCTGAGTTGAAGTTCATGTTTGCTGTGTGAGCAAGACCCTGAACTCCATTAAGTTTCAGGGTACTTGTGCATCTAAAAACCATCTACATCTTTTCTTACCTACACATGGAAACACCTGTATGGGTCCCAGGAGAAGTGTTTTAAAGAAAACTGTTAGAAGGGCTGTGAGATAAACCCTTTTTTGTCATATAATTCCTATTTGTGCTGTAGCCTGACTGTATTTCCCACTGTCACTGTCCCTCACATGCAAACCCATGAGCTCCTTCTTTGCAGACACTGAATTCTTTGAATTTTGATACAATAGCAGACCTCTTGGCAGCTGTAGACACCTGTTATTAAGAGAGATGATTCTCTGAATATTCCTCTATAGAGGGAGAGGGTTTTGAGTGGCTGTGATTTGCATAGCATGTGCTGATGTGCAGTTTGCTGTCCCAGGGAACAATGCTCCTTTGTGTGTGGGAGAACACAGCTGACAGCAACAGCAAAGGCTGCAGCAAAGCCTGAATGGCTTCCATACCCATGGCAAGAAAAATCCCTTGCCATTTGGAATGGTAACTCAGCTTCTGGTTGGTTTGGTGTAAATCAATTTATGGATATATTCACAAAGCTCCTGCATGGCCCCAATCTGTTCTAGTCACACATTTTCTGCTGTCACAAGCTTTTTGAGGTGTCTGGACTAAGGAAACTCTACTCATTATTTACTTTCATTTTACAAACAGCTGTGACATTAAAAAAAAACTCTTCATGCACCTCGTTTTCAAAGATGTTCTGTGCCCTCAGAGCTTAGTTTAGGATTCAATATATTTTTAGAGAGCAATACTCTCTAATACTAATACTTCCTGCCCACACAAAATGAACTATTGCTTCATGTGCTTCCTGATTTGCTTCCTTTAGAGTAACTTGATGTCCTCCAATGATGGAATATCATCATTTGAGCCAAATTGAGCCTCTTCCCACACATAGACATTCCATAACCATAATGTAAATACTTCTATGAAAATACTTGAGACTGGTTACGAACTAAAGGAAGAGATATTCCTTCTTTTTGGGTGCAATCAGAAGTTTCCAACATTTGATACTCTCAGTGATCATTTTGTCCATCAGAAGATCTTTCAGGCAAGACTTTAAGGAAATACAGGCATTTTATTTATTCTATTTTAAATTTTATTTAATCCAATTCTCAGAATTCTTAAGATTTCAAAGTTACTCACAGAAACATGGAAATCAAAGGCAACTGGATGAGATGAATGAATTTTATTCTTCTACAGAACATGGCACCTATGGGGATAGACTAAATGTGACCCTGAGAGCTGTCAAGAAAAATTAACTGGTCAAAACCCATTTGAACAAATTCAAATTTAAACTGTGTAAAACTGAAAAGAGAGGTCTCTCCACTGTCATACTTAATATTTAGACCTACAGTGTTCAGGGAGCCACATGTACCTTTAATTTTTTTTCCTGAAGGACAAACTTATTTAAAAAATAAACATTAATATCTGAAGCATTACTGAATTCTTGCCAGCAGCCAGAATGAGCTTTAAAAGTCATGGAAAAAAGGACTTATTTTGAGATGGCAATTAACTCCGTAAAAATTACCAGATCTGCCAAACTGGTAACGTGATGACTGGGAATTTCAGTGGTAAGCAAAACTTGTCTTCATTTTTCAGGCAGATGACCCAAATGTCAAAGGATTGTACTAAATCACAGGTACTTCTTAGGAGTGAAATCCTGTTGGTGAGAGAGGTAATTCCTCACAGAAAAAGGCCCAGCCCATATTCTGAAAATTGGCCAAGTCATACTTGTGAAATTCAATGTGAATTGTAGATGTTCCTGATTGAGCCAAATTAATTCAAGAATTAGCACCACAGTGAAGATGTTGTAGACACTCAGTGGGAGCTGCTGACCACAACAGTGCGCCAGATGTATCTGAAGTAAACAACTCTGCTTTCCCAGAAAAGCAAACAACTGGATTATAACTGTGCTGAAGGTTACCTTTAAACCTGGGGATTTTTCCTTCTGGACTTGAAAAATTATGTGGCCAGCTGAGAGCCTTTTCTACTTAGGAAAAGACATATCTTGGAAACTCATAGACAAAAGTACATTCTGTCATTTGTGTTTCTGAACTGACCTTTGTTGCCTCAAGTCTGCCTGTTTTTCACTGTTTGCATTTTGTTCTCACGCAGCTTCAAGTAAACTATGTATATTTTTAGAATTGTTTAAATTCTCCTCTGGGAGGAGAAAGAAGATTGATGGTGATGTTCACCAACGAGGTTGAAGAGGTGGCTACCTGTGTAGCCAATCTTGGCCTGTCTGTAAAATTGTATATATTTTGGAGTCAGAAAAATAAAGTAGAAGCTTTCCTACTTGACCTCCTGCTGCCTGCCTCGTCCTTTCGTGCTCCTAACAGCAGCCACAAGTGTGACCCTCCGTCACAGACCTTCCCTGGACTTGTCATCTATCAAAAGGGACACCCACAAGTGTTCAAGGTAACTGCCAGAGAACAAGCCAGAAACTGCCTTGTTCCTGAGAATTCTTCTGTGGGATTTGAAATCTACTTTTCCTGATTCTCAGCACAGACGAGTTGTTTTGTGCAGCAGTTGTTCATCTGTGTCTCCCCTCATGATCCCTCTGTCATTTCTTTTTGCAGCTTCACCCCTAAAAGCCCCTCTGCTGCTTGGATCGATTTGTGCCTCTCCCCAGAGCTTAGTGTTCCCACTTTTGTAACACTTATCACAGCAACCCCTTCTGCAAAGTGCAGGGCCCATTTATAATTTATGTATTTTGCCTCTCAGAATAACCACGGGGTTTTATTAGGTCCTGTTCTCACTCCAACTTCGTGCCTTGGTCACGGAAAATCCACTTAGACTGGACTTTTGTGCATTTCTGAAGACCTTTGTGAATTGGTGATTACAGAGTTGATTCAGCTTCGGCAGAACTCTGTCTGAATTCAGCTACTGAACTCAGGATGAGCAAGATCGGGCATTTTAGGAAGGGAACATACCCATCAGCCTGCATTTAGGGAATATTCTGAGATGCTGCTTCCTATATTTGAAGCACTCCCTCTTCTGAGACAAAATGTACTGTGGAATCAACCCTTGAAACTGTGTAAAATAAACAAATAGTCTTCTGGAATCAAAATAGTTACCATTTTATTCCTTTTTTTCCTCCCCCTTAATTGCTTACTTCCATTTTCTCCTCATGGAACACTTAAAATGGAGTTCTTGGTTAGAAATTCAAAAAAACTGAAGTGAAAATTGCATAATTCAGACTGTGTTTAGTGCTCCACCCACATTCTAACTGTGCCTTTTAATTTTGTAACAACCATTAGTGGAAGGGCTGACAAATGGTAGAAACCTGGGGAAAAAAGTGTCAGTATAATTTCTTGCTCTTCTCTTTCTTTTCCCCTACAACCCAAGTCTGTGAGATTACATCAGCCAAGAAAAAATAGAATCAAGTGGGAGAGATATGATGGAAATTCCTATAAAATCTATTCTGTGATTAAAAGTATCATAAAGTGTATGAAGAAACACAGGGGATTGCCTGGAGTTTTCTTTGAACTCAGAGGCATCAACACATGGCAGTGCAGGCAGCTGTACTCTTTGTGAAGTGACAATATTTTCTGATATATTTACTACAGAAAAAAAAAAAAAAAAGTATATGCACTTCTTGAAGTGAAAAAGAGACAGGCTGGGTAGTGTGTTTGAACCAAGACCCAAAACCAGTGTGCTCTCTAGAATAATGAGCTAATAAAAATCTGTAATGCAGGGAGTACCAAGAGAGAAAGCAGAAAATTTTATATATTCTGTTAATGTCTAACACTGAGTGGGATTTTGCATCTCAAAGATCTGTGCTGTGCAGGGCTGACAAGAAATTGAGCATAGCATTTTTACTCTATTAAATTGCAAAAACAAATATTTCTGTATCTAGGGCTGGTTATGAAGAGATAGTTTTCCCATCCATGGGAAATAGGAGAATGGGACAATTGGCAAAGTTCTTGGCCATATGAAGCAACATACCCCTGAAATCATTCTGATTTTGGACATCACCCATGGCTTTAGTTCTGGGAGTTCCACACCTGGAATTAATGCACAAAGAGAGCATTATTTGCACTGTCTCAGTGATGATCAAATATATTGTTCACTGGAAACAGGAAAATCACCTGCTGTTCTTGCCCTGAGAATGGGGTCCCCTGGCTCTGTTTTACCTCCTGAGTCCCTTCCATAGGGCACAAAGCCCTCCCACTCTCCCAAATTCCTGTGGCCCGGGAGTTCCAGCTGCTGTTGTGATTCTCAGGTGGCATCCAAGCAAAGTGTATCAGTCTGTAATTAATTACCTGTGCAGGTTTCAGAATTCCAGCTCGGAATTTGTCAGTGTCAGATCCTCAATGCAGAAAGAGAAGTTTGACTGAGGAGATGTGCCGCTCTACTAGAAAAATTTTCTGCCAAAAATTAATACTTTCCTTCCAAAAAGGGGAATCAAAAAGGAACACTAAAGAGTTTTGAAAAAGCTGATGACAGTCAGAGCTTTTCCAGGGAGCTCTGCAGCAGAAAATTCTTGGGTTTGCTGAAATTCCCCTTTGTGGTGCTTACATTTATTGGCTTAGTGTACTTGAGGAAGGGTTTTTTGGTTTGTTTTGATGTTTGCTTGATCTTTGCAACTCCAGTTTTTGAGAATGATCAACATTCCAGGCCTGCACTTTCTGCACAGTCTCTTGCAAAGACTCAGCTGTATCCTTCCAAAAGAGCTGGCTGTTCAAACACAATGTTCCAGAATTGTCCATCTGTCTTGTCTGATGTCCTCCTCAAGCTACTCTTCCTCCTTTGTCATTTCCATACTGATGTCAAATTGTTTTTAGGGGTAACATCAGAACAGCCCGGGCATGTCCATCCCGCAGGATGCTCGGCACATCCAGCGCTTGTGTTATGTAAATGTGAGACAATCGTTGGGGAGAGGCTGCTACAAAGCAGGTACTGATTTAATGAAAAGCACAGAGATTGAAAGGGAGTTGCTCAGCCCAGTGTGAGGGGAATGTTAAGGAGCCCATTCCCGTCATCCTTGCTGTACTTCCCATTCTCCCTCCTTTTCCAAACCAACCTGGATGCCAGGAACTGCATCGGAAAAAAAACCTGACCTCAATCTGGAATCAGTCTGGCATCAATCAGTGCAGAGCAGCTTATCATTTTTATTAACTGAATTGGCCTCTCTCTTTTTTTTTTATTTTGTTTTGTTTTGCTTTGTTTTTGTCTTTCTTTTTTTCTGCATCTCTTTTATGGTAAATTTAATGGATAAATTCGTGTATATATTATTGTATCAAAAGTTTGGTTTATTAAAAAGCTACTCCAGGGCATCTCTAAGATTCCAAGGCCTGTTGTGCAAGCTGTGAAACCACAACATTTGCAACAGAAATGACATGGCCGGACTGGAGATGGCCCATTCATCAAGGATGGGCCTCCACTTCACAGCTGCTCGACATCTGATATCAATCTTAATGGGGGAATCTGGCGGATGATCAAATCAGCACCCCAAAGACGACATCCGGGAAGACTCCTGAATCGTCTTTTCATACTTACGGGAACCCCTTTCAAAACCTCACTTGGAAATAAAGAAATAAATGAATATTTGGACTTTCAATGGACTTAGCCTCAGGGTGAATAAACTGTATAAAAACCGTACGCCGAGACCCAATGTGTGTGGTCGAGGTTGGATGGTACCGTTGTTACTGTCACTCTGCTCACCCAACATTCGATCAATGTTGTCCGATTTTATTGTGGCTTTTTAATTTGGTTTTGGAAATTTGCTAAATAAATTCTGTTATTTTGAATTGGCTTCTAATAATTTATAACAGATTGGTGCCGTGACTCGGATACAATATCGGTGCTGCGGAACCCCTTTGCACAGGACGCGCTCCGCCGATTTTCAACGGCCCAGCAAAGAGGGAAATTCCGTAGCACCTATTGTATCTTGAACAAATTTAGGTTAAGCGCCACAATAAAAGAGGAGTTCTGTATCCAAGGAACTCAGCAAAGACCTGGGGGGGGGTGTCTTTCGGAGCCACGGCTATTGTTTTCACTCGTAAAATTTCTCTGTGTACGAAGATTCCACACAAGAAAATAGCTGTAAGTATTGCTGGTTGAGTGAGGGCGATTGGGTGAGTGTGAGATGTGACCTGGTCACGGAACAGCTACGGACCTGGAAAGCTGCATTTCCAAACTCCCGCGAGGGACTTGGTCGGCTGACGGGGAAGCGAGTCGGAGAAAACTCATTTCGCTCATCAAACCCAGACTCAGGGGAGTCTGGGGAACCGATCACGAGGAAGCTAAAAGGAAAGGAGACGTTCCTCTGAGTTCGGGAAACTGGTAAGCCTTTTAGCTACGGGCTGGTGGGAAGCCCAGGACGCAAACCGGAGATTTATTGCTGGACGAACAGACCCACAGCTCAGCTCGCTGGACGGGTAAGTAATCCAAAAAAGCGGAACCCAGTTTGTGACAAAACAGTTTGGGAAAGGATCCCAGCTCTTAACAGAAGCTAAGAAGGAATTCAGTACAAGACCCACCACCAAAAAAGGTAAGAAAGTTTTATTTTTTGTTAAAATAAAATGAGGCAAGGGAAAAGTAAACACCAAAAAGAGTTCAAAAGAAAATACACCCTCGAAAAAGAGAAGGGTGCTCTTGAAATCCCACAGGACAGCCCGCTAGCATGGATCCTGGAGCACTGGGGAGAGTGCCCCAGAAGAAGAGGTAAGTCAAAGGAAAAAACGATTTACTATTGCATAGAAGTTTGGGGAGGTAAGGAAATAAAGAGTCATGTCATTTGGCCCACATTCGGTACATTTGAAAAATGGACTTGCAAGGAATTATGCAGTTACATGAATAATAAAAAATCCCATGGACCATGAGGAAAAAGAATATGCTCAGTTGTGGATAGGATCTAGGATAGGATAGTTTGCCATAAAAACCAAAAAAGAAACCTCAGCCCAGGGAGATGAATGGGATCCTCTCGAATATCTCCCTCCCTCATATCTCGTATCGGAGCAGCCACAAGCTCCGACACCTCTCTCTGCACCCCCGGGACCCTTGAGTCAGTCCATACCTGCACCGGATCCTCTGCAAGGGGCTCCGATCATGGGATCGGACCAAGCCCCCATATCCCTTCCTCCCCCGAGATCCGAGGTGACACCTCAGTTGCCTCCCCCGCTTCTACCCCTACCCCCGGATGGACCCTCAGAGCAGACACCCCTTCTCATGCCCCTGGAAGTCCCGTCAAAATCCTTGGTGCTGCCTCCTCAAATTCCAGAGGCACAGCACTCGCAAGCGGCGGGACTACAAATCCCGAAAGCCTCCTCGCAGGCTCCATTCCTATTTCCCTCGCAACCACCGAAGGTAGCTCCTCCCTTGGCAAAAACTCTGATTACCCCTCAGCCGCTTTTTCTTCCGCCCCTGCCAGTCCTGCAGCCCATAGGAGCCAGACAACCAGCTCCGGTGAATTCTCCTACAGCGAGCCAAACCCGGAGAAGGGTTAAGCAAATGAGTGAGGAGGGGAGTGAGAATGAGGATAATAAACACAATCTCTTCCCTTTACGGGAAGTGCCTACAGCACTCGGAATTATTGGATTCGTAAATGTTCCAATTAATACGGGGGATGTGAGAGCTTTTAAAAAGGAAATGGATCGGTTACTGGATGATCCATTCAGAGTGGCAGAAAGGCTGGAAGACTTTCTGGGAAGTAGTATATACACTTTTGAGGATCTTATGTCCATCTTAAGGTCACTATTTAACCCTGAGAAAAGGGACCTGATCTGACAGGCGGGAATCCGAGACTGGGAACGAAGCAACCCCCAGGGTACACCCGGACACCAGAAATGGCCTAGCCAAAGTCCGGGATGGAATTCCCAGACTGAGGAAGGTAGGTGAAATATGATAGATCTTAGGGATATCATGATCCAAGGTATATGGGATGCAGTACCAAGGGGACAAAACATCAGCCGAGTGGTTGGGGAGTCTCAGAGGAAAGAGGAATCTCCCTCAGAATGGCTGGATCGACTCCGGAAGAGTTTACAAGTTTATTCTGGAACGGATCCTAATTCACCCATCGGAGAAGTGTTGTTAAAAACACAATATGTTGCAAAATCTTGGGAGGACATAAGAAAAAAACTGGAAAAAATGGAAAACTGGCAAGAGAAAAGCATGCAGGAACTACTGAGGGAGGCTCAAAAGGTATACATGAGGAGGGATGAGGAAAATCAAAGAACACAGGCCAACGTTCTCGTCGCAGCAGTAAGAGAGGTGCAAAAGCAGGAACGCTACCAGGACCAGGTAAGAACAACGCAGAGAAAACAAATTGATCCGTCAAATGAAAACTCAGGGTCAAGAAAGAAACTCCCGGAGTGTTTTTACTGCAAAAAGAAGGGACACTTAAAGAGAGATTGTAGAAAGAGAATAAGGGATGAAAAGATTTTTCAGGAGGACTAGGGGTGTCAGGGGCTTTTTATTTTAGGGACCAGAACATCAAATGAGCCCTTGGTAAAACTAAAGGTAGGTCCCCAAAAGAAAATAATAACATTTTTGGTGGATACGGGGGCAGAGCGAAGTACAGTGCAAAAACTGCCTCCAGGCTGTTTTAAAAGCCAGGATAAGATGCTGGTAATCGGAGCAAAGGGACACCCATTCAAAGTATTTTTAATTAAAAATGTAGAAATAGAATCTGATAAGAAAATTTGTGTAGGACATTTGCTTCTGGTGGAAGAAGCGGATTACAATTTGTTGGGAAGAGACATGATTAAAGCCCTAGGAATAAATCTGACTGTAAAAGATTCACAATTAGTGGTAAGCTTATACAAGCTAACTACTAAGGATGAGGACAAAATTGATCCAAATGTTTGGTATTCTCGAGGGGAGGTGGAGAGGTTGGAAATTGAACCAATTTCAATTGAAATAGAAAAACCTGAAGAATCAATTAGAATTAAGCAATACCCTATATCCATGGAAGGGAGGAGGGGGCTGAAACCGGTCATTGATGATTTGATCAAGAAGAGAACTTTGGAGCCTTGTATGTCAAGGCACAACACACCCATCCTGGCAGTAAGGAAAACGGATGGGAGCTACCGGTTTGTACAAGACCTCTGAGCAGTAAATGAAAGAACAAAAACAAAGTTTCCCGTGGTGGCCAATCCCTATACCCTTCTGAACAGGGTCTCTCCGGAGGATGTGTGGTACAGTGTAATAGATCTAAAGGATGCCTTTTGGACTTGCCCTCTGGCCAAGGGTAGTCGGGATTATTTTGCCTTTCAATGGGAGGATCCTGAAACAAACCGAAAGCAACAGCTTAAGTGGATATCTCTGCCTCAGGGATTTGTGGATTCTCCTAACCTTTTTGGTCAGGCCCTTGAACAATTATTAAGTCAATTCGTGCCAGCAGAAGGAACTAAGTTATTACAATATGTTGATGATTTGTTAATAGCTGGCCCAAGGGAGGAGCAAGTGAGAGAATGTACAATCTCATTGTTGAACTTTCTGGGAGAAAAGGGATTAAAGGTTTCAAAATCAAAGCTACAATTTGCTGAATCGGAGGTAAGGTACCTAGGACACTGGATATCAAAAGGTAAAAAGAAATTAGATCCTGAAAGGGTGGCTGGAATTATAGCTCTGCCCCCTCCACGGACAAAGAGGGAAATCAGGCAATTGTTGGGACTATTAGGATACTGCAGACAATGGATTGAAGGATATAGTGAAAAGGTAAAGTTTCTTTATGAAAGACTAAACACAGATAGAGTGAAATGGACTGAACAAGATGGATTAGAATTTAAGAGGTTAAAGGAGGCACTAATAACTGCTCCTGTGTTGAATTTGTCAGATGTAAATAGGTGGTTTCAGTTGTTTGTGGATGTCAGTAATCACACTGCTCATGCTGTTTTAACTCAGGACTGGGCAGGGACCAAGAAGTCTGTAAGATATGTCTCCAAGCTTTTAGATCCAGTAAGCAAGGGATGACCCACTTGCTTTCAGGCCATTGTGGCATTTGCTCTGCTGGTGGAAGAGGCTAAAAAGGTAACATTTGGGGCTCCCCTGGTAGTATACTCACCATACAATGTGAGGAGCATTCTGCAACAAAAGGCAGATAAATGGCTCACAGATGCCAGGCTCCTGAAGTATGAGGCTATTTTGGTGCATTCACATGGTTTGGAACTTAGGCTGCTCAGAACCCAGCCCAGTTTCTGTTTGGAGAGGCACTGGGGGAAACCACTCATGACTGCACTGAAATGGTGGAGCTGCAAACCAAGGAAAGACCAGACCTGGGAGAGGAAGAATTGGAAGAAGGAGAAAAATGGTTTATGGATGGATCAGCAAGGGTAATAGAAGGAAAAAGGAAATCAGGATATGCCATAGTGGATGGCAAATCTGGGGAAGTAGTGGAGTCAGGGCCTCTGAATGCAAATTGGTCTGCCCAAGCCTGCGAATTATATGCAGTGCTAAGGGCACTTAAAAGATTAAAAGGAAGAAGAGGCACTGTCTTCACCGATTGAAAATACGCTTACGGATTTGCACACACTTTTGGCAAAATATGGGAAGAAAGAGGTTTAATTAACACTCGAGGACGAGGGCTAATTCATGGGGAAATAATAAAGCAAATCCTGGAGGCAATCAGGGATCCCAATGAAATCTCCATTGTCCATGTCAAAGGACAGCAGGTGGGTATGCAATTCCAGACGAGCGAAAATAATTTGGCAGACAAGGAGGCAAAAAAAGCAGCACTGCTCACAGTAAGTATCCCCGAGGTTCAGGAAGGGGGGACCCTGGAATATCTCCCTTGCCCTTCTCAGAAGGAAATTGAGGAGTATAAAAAAATCGGGGGTAAGCTAGAGGAAGGAAGATGGGAATTACCTGATGGAAGGGAACTGATATCAAATGAATATACCAGGAAAATTCTGAAAAGATTGCATCAGCAAACACATTGGAGAGCACAGGCTCTAGTAGAACATTTTTTGAAAATTTTAAGATGTAAAGCAATCTATGAATTGGCTAAACAAGAAGTGCATGGGTGAATGATTTGCCAGAGGGTTAATCGAGCTAGATCCAGACAAACAGCTTTAGGAGGACGCCCAATTGCCTATTGCCCCTTTGAAACGTTCCAAGTGGACTTCACCGATTTAGCTAAGGTAGAGAGGTACAAATTTTTATTGGTAATGGTAGACAAATTAACCCACTGGGTGGAAGCCTTCCCTAGGGCAGGAGCTATGGCCCAAACAGTATCAAAAGTGCTACTGGAAGAAATTATCCCTCGCTACGGGATAGTAGATCATATTGATTCTGATCAGGGAACACATTTCACCTCCAAAATTATCAAACAAACTGCAGAAGCCTTAGGTACCCGATGGCAATATCACACCCCATGGCACCCTCAAAGTTCAGGGCAGGTGGAAAGAATGAATCAAACACTAAAAGCCCAACTATCCAAATTAATGATAGAAACTAAAATGTCTTGGGTAAAATGCCTTCCTCTAGCTCTCTTAAACATAACAACTATATCTCATTCAGAAACAAGATTGTCACCATTTGAAATGCTTTATGGAATGCCTTATAGACATGGAATGCCAGTTGGGCATCCTCAAATAGAGGATACCCAGATTCAGCCATATCTAATTGCCATAAACAGAAATCTACAGGACCTACAGAGAAAGGGGCTCATTCCTCAAAGTGCCCCTTTGGGGTTTGCTGTTCCCAAAATAAATCCTGGTGATGAAGTTTTGATAAAAATCTGAAAGGAAGTCCCTCTGGCACCTCATTGGGAAGGTCCTTTCACTGTCCTTCTTACTACAGATACAGCAACCAGGACTGCAGAAAAGGGTGGACGCACACTTCAAGAGTGAAGAAGGTTGAGTCTCAAGGCACTGCCCCAAAGTGGAGAGTGTCTTCGTCTCCTGAAGACTTGAAAATCAGTTTACAGCGATACCACAAATGAACAGTGAGGATCAGATAAGTTGTATAAAACCAAACTGTGATTGTTTTCCCTTTGTTTACTTTAAGTGTATATGCGGTAAGCAGATTTGGGTTGCCCATTGTAAAGGAGGGCGTAGACCAAGTGGCTTGTGTACGAATTGTCTGGAAGAAGAGCAAAAAGAGACTAGCCGTTTCTTAGTAATTGCCACTAACTTGGGTCTACTGGAGTTAGATTCTCCAGAGTGCTATCTAATATATAAAAAGGGAATAAAAGGACAATTGGATGCAGAGGCTGAAGTGCTCGATGTTGAGTGCCAAAGGACAATCAAAGTACCTTGCTACTCAGATACAGTCAGGTTGTCCCAGTGGAGTGTCTTTAAAAGGAGGTTTGTGGCTCGGACCAACAGGACCCCAAAAACACACGCCTGCTGCCAAGAAGATGGGTTACCCCGCCGCGGACTGCTACCCCGTGGGCGAAGGGAAAGGCAGAGGAGTGTTGTACTGGAAAGTCCTCGTAGTGCTGAGCCTAGTCCTGAGTGAAGCGGGGGATTCCACCCCGAGAACCCGCAGAGGCTGACCCTCATGAAGGAGTGTGAACCATGCCTGGAAGGTTACACAAAAGGGACAAGCAAATAACCTGAAGTATCAACCACATTATGATTGTCCAGGGGATAGGAGAAAGGGATATTGTTTCTTTAATGGTACTCAATATAAAATTTGTGAATCAGAAAAAGGGGTGGTGTGCCATGACCCGAGGGCAATTACTAATGACGGGCAGTCAAAAGCACATGGAATTTACAAATGAGAAACAGGAAAGATACCAATTATACCAATGTGTGACCAATGTAACTGGACTGTGTGGATAGATGGGAGAAAGAAATCTATTTTTTGGGGGGTACTATCAAATCAGTAGACTGTGCTATGACAAAAACAAATTAGAAGTATGTGCTATGGATGGAAAAATGTATTGGGTAGGAAAGAACCTAAAACATGAGGTAAAAACACTTTCAGGAAACGAAACCATAGTATTGGATCTCCTCAATCAGGATCACGATAGGGCATGTTTACAATTTGATGAGACTTCCTGTTTTTCAAGAAATGAGGAAGGACTCAACCCTGAAAGCAAGGTGCAAATGTTAACACAAGAATTAAGGAGACAGGAATCAGAGGCAAAAAGAAAAAGAATTGAACAAGAAAGATTAAAAACATTAAGTGAACATTATGAGCAGTTGGAAAAACAATATAAAGATTGGGGATTATCTGATCCAAATCAGAACATATTTATAGATCTGATGCAGGAAATTACCACTGAATTAGGTCCATCTGATTGCTGGATTTGCAGAGAATTAAAATCAGCAGAAAATTGGCCATGGAAAGGTGAGGGTTTGACTCCAAAACAACTCCTAAAATGGGACAATACCCAGATCTCAAAAAGTATTCAGAGACCTGAAGGATGGATTCTAGACAAAAGAATCGTTGGAATGATTTGTATCAGCAGAGAAGGTAAGGAATACACTGAATTGGTAGGCTACACCCCCTGCATATCCACCCTAGCAATAAATTCAAATAACAAGTCAAAAGTCTGGCAGCCTGAACCCCAAACTGGGTTTTGGAGCCAAGAAAAAATGGACAATTGCGAATGGTTTGAGTCGATTGGATTATGTTGGTATAAGAGTCCTGGAGCTCACTCTTACCAGTCCTTTAAAAATTTGAGAGAGTATTGGAAAGAGCCTGAAAAGGTAAACATAAAGTGGAAAGCCCCTGATGGCATCTACTGGATATGTGGAAAAAAGGCTTATAGTGAACTACCTCAAAAGGGGAAGGGATCTTGCACTTTGGGAATGATTAGGCCCTCCTTTTTCATTTTACCCAGGACAGAAAGTAATCTGTTAGGGGCCCCACTATATGAAACCTTAGATAGACAGAAAAGAGATTTGAAAAAAGAGCTGCTTTTAGCAGGGAGAAGTCAAAAATGGGGAGAAGAAGAATGGCCTGCCAAAAGAATAATAGAATATTATGGTCCTGCAACTTGGGCAAATCATGGGAGTTGGGGATACCGAACCCCTATCTATCTTTTAAACAGACTGATAAGATTACAGGCAGTAGTAGAAATAGTCTCCAACCACACCTCAGAGGCTTTGGAATTACTGGCCAAACAGCATTCTCAAATGAGGCATTTGTTTATCAAAATAGATTGGCCCTTGATTACTTATTGGCAGAAGAAGGGGGAGTCTGTGGAAAATTCAGTGAATCAGAATGTTGTATTGAAATTGATGATTATGGAGAAACGATAAGAGGATTGGCAGCTGAAATTAAAAAGGTAGCCCATGTGCCTGTCCAGAAATGGAATTCTATACTTCAGGCCTCATGGTGGGACCAGCTGTTTGGGCAAGGTATCTGGTGAAAAAAGGTAGTATTTTTTATCTTGTGCTCAATAGCCGGAATCATATTTCTACCTTGTTTAATCCCCTGTTTCATTCAGCTAATTCACTCAGTGTTATACAAGGCCTGCAAATTGCTGCTTTACCCACTGACCCTGAACTAGCTGAAGGAAAACCTGGACAGCTTTCCAAAGCATCTAGGTTAATGAAGTTGGAAGAAAGAAACAGAGTGGCAGAAGCCTTGGAAAAATTTGAAAATAAAGTCAAGGAAGAAAATTTATCCTTCCAGAAATACTGTGAGATAACACAGGATGAATGGGGTGAATATGAGATATCCGAGGATAATTGGTAAATAGAAGACTAAGATTTGTAAAACACTAATTTATTGGGTAAATAAAAAGGTGGGGGACTGTGGTAAATGTAATGGATAAATTAGTGTATATAATATTGCATCAAAAGTTTGGTCTATTAAGAGCTACTCAAGGGTGTCTCCGAGATTCCAAGGCCTGTTGTGAAAGCTGTGAAACCACAATACTTGCAACAGAAATGACATAGCCGGACTGGAGATGGCCCATTCATCAATGATGGGCCTCCACTTCACAGCTGCTCGACATCTGATATCAATCTTGATAGGGGATCGGGAGGATGATCAAATCAGCACCCCAAAGACGAGATCCGAGAAGACTCCTGAATCGTCTTTTCATGCTTATGGGAACCCCTTTCAGAACCTCACTTGGAAATAAAGAAATGCATGAATGTTTGGACTTTCAATGGACTTAGCCTCAGGATAAATAAACTGTATAAAAACCGTACGCCGAGACCCAGTGTGTGTGGTCGAGGTTGGATGGTACCTTTGTTACTGTCACTCTGCCCACCCAGCATTCGATCAATGTTGTCCGATTTAATTGTGGCTTTTTAATTTGGTTTTGGAAAATTTCTAAATAAATTCTGTTATTTTGAATTGGCTTCTAATCATTTATAACATCTTTTGAGGCTGGAGCCTCTAAGATATCTAGAATGGAGCTAATTTGAAAAACTCCAGTCATGCATTTGCAAGGAAAACCAAGTTTGTTCTTCCTAAGAGGAACATACGGGTAATGTATAATTAAACAACAAAAATATATGTCTAATGCATAGTTTAAAATACAACTTTAGCTCTTGAAAAGGTGAAAAAGTGAATTTATGCCATTTAAAAAATTACTAAAAGCCTGAAAGCCCTACCTTATATGTATTAGGGAATTAATTCGTTCTTTTTGGATAGATATCTTGTAGAAAATATATACTGCATCAAATGCCTCCATCTCCTTGAAATAAAAAGTGTAGTGCAACTATAAGTTGTTTCCAGGAATAGGAAACCCATTCATCTGCAAAATAAAAGAAGGAGTCTCCTGGAGGAGATGGGCCTTCTCCAGAGATGGGATTACTAATGACTCAGTGATCATCACCTGACTGGGATCTTATCAGCAATTGGGCCACTGGGCATGTGAATGCTAAGTTCCCGTAAATCTAATCAGGAGCCCCAACACTGCCCAGAAAACCATTCAACAGACCAGCAGAGGGAAAGAAAAGAAATATGAATTTCAAACACCCACAGAGTGGACAATTTGGTGAGGCAACTTTTGCCTCGAGCAAGAAAAACTGTATAAAACTGGACTGTGCGCAGGCAGGATTTGTGAACCAGGGAGGATACGGCTCGCAGTCACACCTGAGGTTCACCCAGCATCGATCCCAGGGTCCATGCTGTCTGATTGATTTTGGCTTTTTCCCATAAAATTCTATTTCACAAAATTCTATCAATTAATTGGTTTTTTTTAATTAAATTGGACTCGTTATTTATAACACCCTATTAAAGGAACCTTGCTGGAGTCTAGGAATTTCTACTCCAATCAGTTTTGGGATTAGAGCCAAGCTGAGCCCATGGATGTCTGGAGGTTCACAGGAACAGACAAATTATTCATGTAAGAACTCTTTGGGTTCACAGAGCCAGGGCAGAGTTTGGCTCAGCAAGCTCACAAACCTGATTTTAACTCTTTTTCAAAAAGATCAAAAAGTGCCTTTGCCATTGGCACTTCAGTTCCACCAAGCACTGGTGGTTTGTGGAGTTAGTTTGGTCATGGACAAAAAAAAAAAAGCACGGAATAACCCCGTATTCTGGGAGTGGTCTCAGGGATTTGAGTGGCCCATTCAGTACATGGGCTGTTGATGTCACTCATGGATGGTGTCCTGGGTTGTAGTTTAGGATGTATTCTATCACCATCTTTAGTTGATGGCCCATCAATGCCTTCTGCATGACTCAGAGATAACTCCCGGAAGGAGTTATCTCTCTCTTTAATGGGCCATCAAGGCCCTCTTCCATGACTCATCATCCCATTGTGAGATGCTCCGCCCATGGGGAAGAGCCAAGCATTCTCACCTGGATATAAGCTGGGATTTGGGACAGTAGAAGCAGCTCTCACCCACTGGATTCCCAGAGGACTGGAGCTACCAGACCTTTCTACGAGATCACTGCTTCAGGAAGACCACCTCATCTGGACTGCTTCCATCACCCTGATCAAGTTGTATTCTGACTCTGTCAGTGGTTTTTCTTTTTGTATTTATTTTATTTTATTCTATTTTATTTTCCTTTTCTTCTCATTAAATTTTATTTCTGACTTAGAGCCTCTTACTTGGTTTGTTTTCAAAACCACAACATATTTTTGGCGCCCAGCGTGGGGCAGAGGCAATAAGAAAAGTCAGAAATTACAATTTTATTGAAGAAGACACCTGTCTGCTATGATGCTCAACATGCTTACATGTCTTATACCTATCTCTCTATATTTTTCCGAACGTGGGGCACTATCTGCCGGCCTTAATACTCCTGCGTAGACCAGGATATGGTACTAAAATTGCTTTACTGCTCTATTATGTCCATTGCTTGATAAAATCTGAGGCAATGAACATTATTCAGAATATATACCCAGTTTTGTATCCTTGTTCTAGTCTAGGATGCTACGTCTGGAGCCTCAACAATCTCACCCAGCCCCTGTGGGGAGGAGTAAAGAATGATTTTTTCCAGCTTTTCAGGAAGGACACAGCAGTTTTTGAAAATATTGAGTACCCTCTGGATGCCAAGGACAGTATGATGTTCTTGTTAGTCCTGCTTGGTTTTCTCTGTACGGCCCGCACCATGCTTAGAATCAAAACACTGCATGGTGTGTTGGAGCATGTTCTTAAAGAAGTAGAAGAGGTAAAAAGAAGCAAAGCAATAGCATCGATGACTACACAGACTGTCACAGAGGAGAAAGGAACCAAAAGTGCTGTCAGCATCTCCACACAAACCGTCACTGAACCGGAACAGCCTAAACCAGTAGCAGTTGCCACCACTCAGAAGAAGAAATCAAGGAGCAAATCAGTCCGCATAGCGACTGACGAGGATGGAGCAGGACCTTCGCACCCAGCTACAGAGACAGAGACAGAGATCATCACTCGCTCTCTATCTCTGGGTGAGCTGCGTGACCTGCGAAGGGAATTCACCCGCCAGACCAACGAGTCCATCCTCACCTGGCTGCTCTGCATCTGGGATGCTGCAGCCAATGACACCATTCTGGATGGAACTGAGGCCAGGCAACTGGGATCACTGTCCCGGGATGTGGTCATTGACCAGGGAATTGGAAAAACCCAAGAAACTCTCAGCCTCTGGCAGCGACTGCTAACAAGTGTGAAAGACAGATACCTTTGTAAAGAAGACCTCCTAGTGCACCAAGGAAAATGGAACACAATAGAACAAGGTATCTGATGCCTAAGGGAATTGGCTGTGCTGGAGATCATTTTTGCAGAAGATGAGAGATTTCCTAAGAGCCCAGATGATGTCCAGTGCACATCACGGATGTGGCTGAGATTTGCACAGCTTGGACCAGAGATGTACTCACGTTACCTGGCAACACTGCAATGGAGAGAAGGTGAGGACAAGGTAGGTGTCCTGACTAATAAACTAAGGATTTACAAGGACATTGTCACTGCCCCAGTTCGTGCCCATGTCTCATCTGTGGAAACAAGACTGGCTGAGCAAGTCAGGAACTTAATTGAAGAAGGCCATCAGAAACTGAAAAAGGAACTTAAGGAAGAAATTTATGATATCTCACCAGAGCCGACGAGAGTCTCTGCAATTAGGAGCAGGCGTTCCCCAGCCAGGGAGAGAGGATACACACCCCGAGGTAACCTTTGGTTTTTTCTTCAGGAGCATGGAGAAGATATGAAGAAGTGGGATGGAAAACCCACCTCCTTAGCAGCCCGGGTACGTGAACTGAAAAGAGAAATACCTACCACAAAAAGCTCATCTAGAATCAGTGTTGCTCCGGTGTCTCATGCACAGAACTCCAGACGGTACAGGAATGATGATATGACTGATCCTCTTGAAGGGACCTCAGCAACACATTTACAGGAAGAGAACAACGTATGCGATCACCAGGAATAGGGGGGCCCTGCCTCTAGCCAGGAAGAGGAAAGGGACAATCGGATCTACTGGACTGTGTAAATCCGATGGCCTGGCACATCTGACCCACAAAAATATACGGCATTGGTTGATACTGGGGCCCAATGTACCATGATGCCATCAAGGTATGTAGGAACAGAATCCATTTCTATTACAGGAGTAACAGGAGGGTCCCAGGAACTGACTGTATTAGAGGCCGAAGTGAGTTTAACTAGGAACGAGTGGCAGAAACACCCTATCGCAACTGGCCCAGAGGCCCCATGCATCCTCGGCATAGACTATCTCAGGAATGGATATTTCAAAGATCCAAAAGGATATCGTTGGGCTTTTGGGATAGCCGCAGTAGTGAAAGAAGACATCAGACAGTTGAATACCTTGCCTGGTCTCTCAGATGACCCCTCTGCTGTGGGACTGCTGAAAGTTGAAGAACAACAAGTACCAATTGCCACAGCAACAGTACACCGTCGGCAATACCGCACAGACAGAGACTCTGTGATTCCCATACATGAGATGATCCGTAAACTGGAAAGCCAAGGGGTGGTCAGTAAGGCCCGTTCACCTTTCAACAGCCCGATTTGGCCGGTGCGTAAGTCCAGTGGAGAATGGAGACTGACGGTGGATTACTGTGGTCTGAATGAAGTCACGCCACCACTGAGTGCTGCTGTGCCAGACATGTTAGAGCTTCAGTACGAGCTGGAGTCCAAAGCAGCAAAGTGGTATGCAACCATTGATATCGCCAATGCCTTCTTCTCCATTCCTTTGGCAGCGGAGTGCAGACCTCAGTTTGCCTTCACCTGGAGGGGCGTGCAGTACACCTGGAACCGACTGCCCCAGGGGTGGAAACACAGCCCCACCATCTGCCATGGACTGATCCAATCTGCACTAGAAAAGGGTGAGGCTCCAGAGCATCTGCAGTACATTGATGACATCATCATATGGGGGAATACACCAGAGGAGGTCTTCAAGAAAGGAGAGGAAATTATCCAAATTCTGCTGAAAGCTGGTTTTGCCATTAAAAGAAACAAGATTAAGGAACCAGCTCAAGAAATCCAGTTTTTGGGGGTCAAATGGCAAGATGGTCATCGCCAAATCCCCACAGAGATAATCAACAAGATCACAGCCATGTCCGCACCTACCAACAAAAAAGAAACACAAGCTTTCCTAAGTGCCATAGGCTTTTGGAGGATGCACATTCCTGAGTACAGTCAGATCGTGAGCCCTCTCTACTTGGTAACCCGCAAGAAGAACGATTTCCACTGGGGGCCTGAACAGCAACAAGCTTTTGTTCAGATCAAGCAAGAGATTGCTCATGCAGTAGCCCTGGGCCCAGTCAGGATGGGACCAGATGTGAGGAATGTGCTTTACTCCGCAGCTGGGAACAATGGTTTGTCTTGGAGCCTTTAGCAGAAAGTACCTGGGGAGACTCGAGGCCGACCATTGGGATTCTGGAGCCGAAGTTACAGAGGCTCCGAGGCCAACTACACTCCCACAGAGAAAGAGATGTTGGCCTTCTATGAAGAAGTTCAAGCCACCTCAGAAGTGATTGGCACTGAAACACAGCTGCTTTTGGCACCCCGACTACCAGTGCTGGGGTGGATGTTTAAAGAAAAGGTTCCTTCCACACATCATGCCACCGATACCACATGGAGCAAATGGATTGCCCTCATTACACAGCGCACCCGCATTGGAAACCCAAATCGCCCTGAGATTCTGGAAGTTATAACGAACTGGCCGGAAGGTGAAACTTTTGGATTATCATCTGAAGAAGAAGAAGAAAAGCAAGTAACACGTACTGAGGAAGCCCCACCATATAATGAGCTACCAGAGACTGAAAGACGATATGCTCTGTTCACAGATGGCTCCTGCCGAATTGTAGGAGCTAACCAGAAATAGAAAGCTGCAGCATGGAGCCCCACACGACAAGTTGCACAAGCTACCGAGGGACAAGGTGGATCGAGTCAAGTTGCAGAGCTTAAAGCTGTCCAGCTGGCTTTAGAAATTGCTGAATGAAAAAAGTGGCCAAGGCTCTATCTCTACACTGACTCATGGATGGTAGCTAATGCTCTGTGGGGATGGCTGAATCGCTGGAAAAAGGCCAATTGGCAGCACAGAGGAAAACCCATCTAGGCCGCTGACATTTGGCATGACATCGCCGCCCGAGTAGAGAGGCTGACCGTGAAAGTTCGACACGTGGATGCGCATATACCCAAAAGCCAGGCTAATGAGGAGCATCGCAACAACGAGCAGGTAGACAAAGCTGCCAAGGTGAAAGTATCACAAGTGGATCTAGACTGGCAGCACAAGGGAAAATTATTCCTAGCTCGTTGGGCCCATGATGCCTCTGGTCATCAGGGAAGAGATGCAACATATCGATGGGCCCGTGACCGAGGGGTGGACCTCACTATGAACAGCATCTCACAGGTCATACACAACTGTGAGACCTGCCCTGCAATCAAACAGGCCAAGCGAATGAAGCCTCTGTGGTATGGTGGACGATGGCTGAAGTACAAGTACGGGGAAGCCTAGCAAATTGACTATATCATCCTTCCCCAAACACGCCAAAGAAAGCGGTACATGCTGACCATAGTGGAAGTCACCACTGGATGGCTGGAAACCCACCCTGTGCCTCATGCCACTGCCCGAAACAGCATCCTGGGCCTTGAAAAACAAATCCTGTGGAGACATGGCACCCCTGAGAGAATTGAGTCAGACAATGGGACCCATTTCAAGAACAACCTTATAAACACCTGGGCTAGAGAACATAGCATTGAATGGATATACCACATTCCTTATCATGCACCAGCTGCCGGGAAAGTTGAACGGTGCACCGGACTATTAAAGACTGCCCTGAAGGCACTTGGTGGGGGAACCTTCAAAAATTGAGAACTAAACTTAGCCAAAGCCACATGGATGGTTAACACCCGAGGGTCTATCAATCGAGGTGGTCCTGCCCAGTCTGAACCTTTACACACAGTAGATGGAGACAAAGTACCTGTGGTACACATGAAGAGCATTTTAGAAAAGAGTGTTTGGATTAATCCCACTTCAGGCAAAGGCAAACCCGTCCATGGGATTGTCTTTGCTCAAGGACCTGGCTACACTTGGTGAGTAATGCAGAAAGATAGAGAAACCCGTTGTGTACCACAGGGAGACTTAATTTTAAGTGAAAGCAGTGTGTAAGGTTTCATTCTGTATGTATATATGCATTCATCTGTAAGAATGTATTGATTTAGGCATGTTGTAGATGGTAATAGAATAAGGGATGGATTGTCCTGGGTTGTAGTTTAGGATGTATTCTATCACCATCTTCAGTTAATGGCCCATCAATGCCTTCTGCATGACTCAGAGATAACTCCATCTGGGAGTTCTCTCTCTTTAACGGGCCATTAAGGCCCTCTTCCATAACTCATCATCCCATTGTGACATGCTCCGCCCATGGGGAAGAGCCAAGCATTCTCACCTGGATATAAGCTGGGATTTGGGACAGTAGAAGCAGCCCTCACCCACTGGATTCCAAGAGGACCGGAGCTACCAGACCTTTCTACAAGATTTCTGTTTCAGGAAGACCACCTTGTCTGGACTGTTTCCATCACCCTGATCAAGTTGTATTCTGACTCTGTCAGTGGTTTTTCTTTTTGTATTTATTTTATTTTATTCTATTTTATTTTCCTTTTCTTCTCATTAAATTTTATTTCTGACTTAGAGCCTCTTACTTGGTTTGTTTTCAAAACCACAACAGATGGACAAAGTGGTTTGAATTATCTGAAAATAAAAAATACAAGTGGATTTTCCTTGACATTTTATGAGACATTTGCTTTTGTTTCAGAATCAGTTTCTTTTTTTAAGCAGTTTGTGGGATCATATCCCAATCCATCATTGTTTTTCCTAAATAAATCTAGAATCACTGAACATTTTGGATTGGAAAGGATCTTAAAGCCCACCCAGTTCCACCCCCTGCCATGGGCAGGGACACCTTCCACTGTCCCAGGTCCCTCCAAGCCCCATCCAAAGTGGCCTTGGACAATTCCAGGGATGCGACATGCCAACAAAAATTCTATTGTAACTTTTAATAAGGAAAATTTTCTAACTAGTTGCATCCCTCAAAATAAATGAAATATCAAAGCTGAGCATGCAATGCTGGAAAAAGTAATCTGAGTAATAAGATGTTTCACTCTATTAAAACTTTTTTTGGTACCACATGATATAGGAAATTAATGTTTTTGTTGAATTTATTGACTTTTTAATCTAGCAGTGTTTCTTCAACATAAGTAAATACACTGAATTATTTAAATGATTTTGAATTCCAAGGGTTTTGACACTCCCGAGTGTAATTTCAGCCTTTTGAAATTTATAAATATTTTATAAAAATACAGACTATATCCCAGTTTAATTACTTAAGATGACTTATCCACTATCTGAGAAATTTTCTATAATTATTATCCACTTTTATCACAGAAAAATGTTATTATATCAAGAAAGGTGATATCTACCTTCACACTTTATTTTATTTTATTTGCATCTTGTTTTCCTCGCCATCCTTCTCAGCCTCATCAATGCAAATCAAGGAGCTAATATGCATGCAATACTTTAATTTCAAGCCTAGTAAGATGACACTGTTAAATATTTGCACTGTGTATTTTTACCAGCAGATTCTTCATCAGCCACATATTTCTGCAGCAGCAAATTTCAGCTAAAGTCAATGGGCACAGATTTCTAACTGCCACATAGAATTTCAGTTTTCTTTCTGACTGACCTGCTTAAAATACTTAGCTTTTTTCCTTATGCTGAGCTGACAGCTACCTGGAAAACAGCAGTTGCTCTCAATATTTATAATGATGTGCAGCTCAAGGCCTTTTTCCTTAAATTCTCAGCATAAAGAAGATTGCAGCAAAGTCTTATTTGTTGAATAAATTGTGAAGATGTTTCAGCTTAACATAATCAGAGAGGAAATCAAAATACACAAATAAATTAGGATATAATTAATATTGTATTTTCCCAGAGGCTTTGGTTCACCAAGGTCTTGGTTTATGCTGATAAGATGTGTAAATGATTCCTGGTTAATGTTTGGGTATGAATTAGTGATGACCCAGCAAAGGGATCTGTGAGAGTGAGAGGGATGTTCTCCATGGACTGGGGATAGCTCAGCACAGTTGTTGGGTGGAAAATCCTCAGGGATGTGTTTGACTGGATCAGTACACACCTTGCTCATGCTGCAGGTGATAAAGTGCCTGTAGCCAAACAAGCTTTCTCTGAGCTCCTGGCAGAGGAAAGGGCACCCACAGGTGTGACTCTTTCATGGTATCTGGGAAGTTCCTGGACCAAGCCACAATTATCACCTTGTCTGGTTTTCCCCATGACCACGGGGCTTACTGCTGGCCTTTCCTGGCTGCCTTTGATGCCATTGTGTCACTCCCCCCTTACATCTCCTGAGCACTTGCACCAAACTTTACACCAGGTTAGAGGAGAAATTAGGAAGAAAACCTTGACTGTAAAGATGGTGAGGCCCGAGTACAGGGCCAGGTCCAGAGAAGTTGTGGACTCTCCATTCCTTGTTCAACACCAGGCTGGATGGGGCTTGGAGCACCCTGGGATAGTGGAAGGTGTCCCTGCCCATGGCAGGGGATGGAACTGGATGAGCTTTAAGGTCCCTTCCAACCCAAACCATTCCAGGATTCTCTGATCAGAACTTTCTACTGAGTAAATCCATACAAAGTCTTGGCACTTCAGTGCAATGTGAATCCACAGCATACACATGTTTAGAAGAGAAGACAGTTTACCACTCAAAAATCAGTTCTGTGTAAAACATTTTGTGAAAATGAGTTTTGAAAGCTGTTTGCTACTTTGAGCATGTCCCAAAGAAGTAAACTCAGTATCCTGACAGGCATTGCACAGTTTTAGAGAGCTCTGAAGTATAACAGGGTGTTGGAACCCTGGATGCCGAAAATATCAGGCTTTCTGCTTTGACAAGTGGTGACCCTCAAAGGGGTACTGCCTTTGACTTGAGGCTGTGGGAACAGCTTCCAAAACTTAGTGGTAGCACTGAGAGTGTGTGTGTGTAGTTGTATAGAAGTGTGTGATGTCACAGGGTGAAATATTTAAGGTTAAGGGTTTCAGGATATAGAATAGTAATATATATATATATATGAGAGATTTGGGCATTGCCTGGGTCCTTCTTCTTCACTTTCTTCTTCCTCCTTCTTCTCAAGTTTGAGTGATCTTTTCTAATTGGTTAGTGAAAGCCGCATTGCAGACATTGAGTGATCTTTAAATGGGTTATAAATGAAAATAACTTTGGTGTCAGGTTTTAATTGGTTTTGCTTATTGCTTAAAAGTCCTTGAAGCAAAGTAGACATTTTCTTGTCTTGGTAGACAGGGCTCATATCGTGTGAGGCTGTACCTTAGATAAGATATAATAAAGAACTGAGTCCGATCGAAATACCATCGTGTCTAGCGTCTTCTGTCCAGACCTGGCTAGAACTAACACCACCACAACAGGTCAGGAAGGTTCCATTCCAGAGGGAAGAACATGGAGCACTCCTGAAGGCCTTGATTCAGTCATTAAAAAGACTTTTTCCTTGTATTTTTGTAGCAATTATCTAATGGTTTCTGACCCATATGCTTGTACCAAATGTCTGAACCTTCACAGGCCAAATCATACTTATTCCTTCAAACAAGCCACTTCATATTACTTAATAATAATTCTCAGGATCATTATTATCATTTTCATCACTTCAAATCCAAACACAAAAAATATGATGAATAATATGCTTCATTTTTTCCCCTTGATTAATGGGCTGTGTGTGTGCACAAAAACACTTCAGCTCGGAAGATGTGATTTCCCTGGTGAAGCTATTGCTAGCTAGATCTTTCCTGGAGCACTTTCCCTGCACTGTGGAACGAATGGAATTCTGAAGTGCAAGCACCCAAAATGAAACTTTCCTGTGCTAGGATGCTAAAGGTATTAATTGCCATTTCTCTGCATTTCACTGTGTCTTCCTGTCATTAATAAGATTTGTTACTCTTAAAACACTTGTGAAATACCTGCAAAAGACTAGTGAAATACCTGTAAAACTCAGAACCTTTATTTGCATTGTACTTGGTTTGCACTTCAGCCCCTAAGAACTCTTTCTGCTCCTTTAGCAATCCAAGAATGCCTTGAACAATGAAACACTGGAGTTTTGCTATATTCCATAGCCAAAAAAGAGTTAATAGTGCACAATGTAGACAAGATTGTCATTACTCTTTGACAGTAAATATTGCTTTGTGCCAGGTTACCTGATCTGATAAGGAGCAGAACCTCCCAGCAGCAGGAGGCTGATAATGATCCTGCCTTTACCCAGTGCCTGTCATCTCAGCAGCTCTGAACTCACTTGCAAAAGCTGCACACAGACAATGTCATCCCTTCCTGAAATGCAGCACAGATTGGAATGTGGTTGTCCATTAAAACAGGAGTGAACTGCTCCATACAGTGAGAACAGGCAGTGCAGTCCTCCTGCCAGGGTCTGCAGGAGGCCACAGCTTTTTGTTTTTCAAAGCATTTTGACTGCTTTCCATCAGCCCAGTCTGTTGGAATCTGTTTGGATCACAATACCACGCACTTTGATAAGGGTAAAAATGGAAATACCACCATGATGGCTTGCTTTAATACAGATTTAGAAAAAATACCATTTTCTGAACTGTAAATCCCATATTTACCTATCCATTTCCAATTCCATGTTCTGCAAACCAGTGTCAGCACATCTGTACATAAATATTGCTTTTCACTTTCATAGAATCACAGAATCCCAAAATTATTTGGGTTGGAAGGGACCTTAAAGCTCATCCCACCTCTTGCCATGGGCAGGGACACCTTCCACTATCCCAGGTTGCTCCAAGCCCTGTCCAACCTGGCCTGAGACACTTCCAGGGATCCAGGGGCAGCCACAGCTTCTCTGGGCAACCTGTGCCAGGGCCTCTCCACTCTCACAGCCATGAATTCCTTCCCAATATCCCATTTAAATCTCCCTTCAGCTTAATGCCATTCCTCCTGTCCTAGCATTTTGGGAAAGATGGGACAGGAAGGGCTTATGGATATGATTGTCTGGTAAGAAATACTGGAGATGTAAAACCTGTGAGTGAAATAGAAATGAAGGCCAGCTTTGAGATGTAGACATGGCAGGCAGGAAGACAGTGATTAGCTTGAGATAGGTTGAAGAAAACAAAAGGACCCAAGAATGCAGCCCGTCTCCACCCTGCCAAGGCATCAAGGAAAAAGTAGATAAAAAAAGTAGTCTTTAGAGTTTAGAATATAGGATGATATGGTAATTTAGTAATTCTCATAGGTTGCATGCAAAGTTGGTAGGCTTTGTATCTTGCACCGGTTGGTCACTGTAAATTAGAATATTCAACACAAAAGGAGATATAATGGATTGTAACAAGGTCCTCACTCTTTTGCCCGCTCTCTCCCTCTGCTTCTTCGATCTCCCTCTCTCTTACCACTCTGACCCCAGCACTCTTCTTACCTCTCTAACCCCTCTTAGCTTTTTTACCTCCCTTACCTCATACCCCCTCTCTCTCCCTCTCTCTTTGGGGCTCCGCTTCAGCCGAGGCTGGGAGCTGAAAGCAAGCCCTCTTTATCCACGACTCTTGCAATAATACCACGTGTTTCTAGAATATCTCAGGTCTGCAGAGTTCCTTCTCCTTGCCATCCACGGATGCCCCTACACTGGCACTAAATGCCCTTATTTAATTAAAAATTTCAGTTACATATTTGCCTCTATGTCTTTTATCAGAAGTCATTGAAACATTTGTCCATAGCAGTCCCAGACTACCATGTCTTTTTTTCAATTTCTAGGATTTCTAGGGAGGTTTTATTTCAACTTCTGTTGGTATCCTCCTCATCTATAGGCATTTATTGATTTTTAGAGTCAAACCAAGAAGTAAAAAAACAGGAATGGGAAACAGGAATTGCAGAGGCAAAATGGAAGATAGTGGAGGTTGGAAATGAGGCTGGCTTTAACAAACCCTGTTTATCAAACCTTTCTTTACTAAACTCTGCTTTAACAAACTCTGCCTCTTTGCTAGTTAAAATTGGTTCTATCAAGACAACCCTTGGTAGATCCCCACAAATAAAAAAAAAAAAAAAAAAAAAAAAAAGATTATACCAGTGCATGACTGCACTGTGATCTAAAGTGTCCCTCAGCAATATTTCCTAATTAAACTACTTGATCAGTTTTATTACCTTAATCAGTGCAGCCAGCCCGCAGGAGGTACTGACACTTCTGTATCAAGGATCCTGCTCTGCAAGAGTGGATTTATTTTCAGAGCTGTCCCTCTCTCTCTCACCAGACTGACTTTTGGGCCAGGTTTACCTCTGTGTGAGGTTCACTAAAATGAGCTTAGCCTCAGACGGATTTAGGACACATATTGCAGAAAATTTAAAACCAAAACAAATGCTTTTTTTGTTGTGCTTTATGGTGCAAGGTGTATTGACTGTCATTGGGATTGAAAACAACACAGATCACAGTGCATCCCAACTGTAAATACGATGGGATTCCTAGTTCTTCAAGAAAAATCTCAGTTAATGTCCCATTCCTAAGATTATTACATGAGATTAACGAAGACAACATAGTTTTTTCAAATGAACAATTTCCAGTACTTTGGAGGCATCATGTGAATTTATCTCAGAGTATAACTGATCATCCAGATATGCAAATCAAGATTATTTGCCAAAAAACCTTGACTACAGGAAGTGGTAAAATGCCCTTCAGACCAAAATAATATGAAATAATCTTACTTTCAAAGTCCTCTGTTCTTCTTGGATGTTTTTTAGAAACCTTGATTAATGTTAACTCTCCAAAGAATCACAGTTCCTGTTTCAAACTCTACTTGACCAATATTTTAACATATCCACTACATGGTGCTTTTTTTTCTTCTGAGAAATTTGTGGGGTTTCTCTGCACCGAATCTCAATTATGCCAATTCTGTTATCATTTTGGGAATGCTTAGTCATGGGTCTTCATTACCATGTTTTTGGGGATGGTAACTGTGGAGTAGAGAAAGACAGTGGCTCCAGAAGAAGAAGTGATGGTCTGATAGACAAATATAAATTATTCTGGGATATTTTGAACTGCTCCAAACTGATAATAATTACGTTATCAGGCATGGATGCCTACTAGGGTTAACGATTGGTGCAATTTATATTTTTCTGCTCTTCCACTGCTGTTGGTTATTTCATGATGAGGACAAACAGAGACTGTGCCAGGATGCCTTTAACATTGTGCTGTAAGGTTTAATTTTGTCCTTTTATGTGATAGTCCGCCAGTTTGCAG
Organism: Sylvia atricapilla; assembly: GCF_009819655.1. Taxonomy (NCBI): domain Eukaryota; kingdom Metazoa; phylum Chordata; class Aves; order Passeriformes; family Sylviidae; genus Sylvia; species Sylvia atricapilla. The sequence goes on along the minus strand of NC_089173.1, from coordinate 15,626,994 downwards.
GCAAAAAAATTGAAATATTGTCTATCATTTTCCCCTGGAAAGATGGGATATCAATGAGATTTGAAAGAATAATTTGATGAGAATTTCAGCAATTCAAATCAAGTAATGACATTGGAGGGTAAAAGGAAAGCAAAGAGCACTGGGGTGAGCCCTGGCAGGCTGACATTGCACAGAAGAACTGGACAGCTTTGGTTCACTTGGAATTCCAGCCTGGATGTCCTGACATGAAAGCTGGAGAACTGTCAAACTCAATGGGATATTTAAACCCCTTTGATAAAATGTCAAAGGTTATGTGGAATTAACTCATTCCAAAAGCCAGGATTCCTCATATACTAACATCCCTTTATTGTAAAAGTTGATCATAAAAGAAAATGGAAATATAAAAAAGGTTTTAAGAAGAAACGCTGTTGGTTTGATACCAGAGGAGACCTTCTTAGGGAAGAAACTACAGAACTACCTTTAGATAGATAAAATGTAGTGGGGCACTGTCTTGGTTTGGGAAGACAGGTATCTGCCAGGGAAAGCCAGAGTTTCCCTTGGAATGGAGAATGTAAACCAATCCCCCCCCCCTTTTTCCAATTATAAATTTGCAGTTAGAGGCTTTTAGGCAAAAGATTTGGGAATAGAAATAGCAGTTCTTTTCTAGTATGTATAACAAAGCAAAGAAAAACAACAACTACAGCATTGATAACAAAAACAGTACCAAGAACCTCGAAGGTTTTGCTTCACAGAAACCCAGGGCAGTTTGGTCTCGGTGCCTTTGTAGGATCTTCAGAGTACCAAGCTGGAATAGTGGAGAAGTCCCAGGCTGGTAGCTGGAGTGGCAGGATGTCCTGGCAGGGTCACACCGTAGCAAGAGGAGCAGTGCGGACGAAACCATGGAGGCGGGGCAGGGCTGGCCCAGCTCCCGCAGGGTGGAAGAGAAGCTCAGAATTCCAGGGCAAGCAGATGATGGTATATTTCCCAGGACTGGATCCCTTAGGTGACAGTGAACTCCTCCGCAGCAAGTAGCAACCCACCCATTCTCTCTCCTTGAACGCCGTAAAAAACCAGTGTGCCAAGCTGCCTTAAGCTCTGTCCCTTACCTGCCCCCAAAACTCGCACTATCTCCTCCTCCGAGCTTTGACCACCTCTTTATTTTGGTTAAGTACTCTTAAGTATCCAACACTTAGTTTCCTTGGTAACTTATGGGAAAAAAATCTTTAGAGTAAAAAGGAACAAACCTAACCCCCAACAAGGGCACACAAAGAGCCATCCACAGCAAATAGGAAATAGGAAACTCCTTTCCACATGCTGAGTGATACTGATGGCTCTTGAAATTATTCACAGATTGAATTAAAACACTTTCATTGAAGGATCATTTGAGCAATTTGGTTTCTAGTTAAAGCATTACCTCATTGCTGATATGCAAATAATGATTGCTGCTGCTGCCACAAAAGGTATTGATAATTTGGCCTGAGAATTTTCAGATAAACAAGAAATAGTTAATATGATGTCCCACTGTATCTTTCAGGCTCACTGTATCAGCAGGTGATGGCTGCCTTAGCAGATTTCTTAATGTTTTTAAGTAAGTCCACTTGTGAAAGCCTTGAGAAAGGTTTTCCTTAATTTTCCTGATAAAATTTTAAATTTTTTAAACTTATCCGTTAAGTTTATCTTTCTTTTTCTATCCTAGGTGGAATTTTTCTGTCTATTATTCTAATTTATCTTCTTTATTACTCAGATTATTATTTGTTACATTTTTTGATGGATTATTCACTAGGTTCATTCTCCACGATTTATTTCTGCAAGAACAGCAGTGCTGAGCTACTGTCTTAACTGGATCCATTTCTTTTTATGTGACATTCAAGTAGTGAATATCCTAAACTCTGTTAGTTCTGAACTTCTCTTACATTACTCTACCTGTTCCCTCCAACCACATGATATAAATGCAAATTTCAAGAGGTTTTTTCTCTGCTTTGAGAGGTTTTTTTCCCTCTGTAAACTACAAAGTTGTTTTTTGTATAAGTAAGGAAATTTCTCAGTATGGCTTGGAAATGAACAATTGAAATCTCTTGACAATGAGTAATTAAAATCTCTCCTTAGTGCTCTGGAATTGAGGGCATTTTCATGATGAGCTCATGTTTGCTGCTGAGTGATCAGTAACAGATGCTTGCAGAGGACTCTCCTCGATTTAAGAATGTGCCCACTGCAGCACATTCCTGTGTAGTGTCAGATCATGGAATTCCAGTCTGGTTTGGGTTGGAAGAGACCTTAAAGCCCATCCAGTGCCACCCCTGCCATGGGCACTTCCGTGAATGGTTCACCCATAACTTCTCTGGGCAAACTGTGCATCCCTATCCACTGGAAAGGATTTCATTACTAGATACAACTGTTGAACCTCCCTCATGTCTCCCAGGGAAGCAGCATTTCATAGTCTGAAAAAGAACTGAGGAGCATCCAGGATATCCACAGGAGATTTTAACGGAGAATCACTGAAACAGCAACACTTGCCTTCTTCCAGCTGCCCCTTAAAGCTCCCAGGAGCTGTGCTTGGCTTCTTGAGGCTGTCTATTTTCATCTCCCCCGAGATTTTGGATGCACTTCACTTCCAAATCACTGCAATCGTCTCAAAGATACTCAAAGCTAGAATTTTTTGGTGTTAAATGAACAAATTCCTTCACAATCTAATGTGTATTTTCCATCTCATTATGAAAAAAGCAAGAGAAATGCTGCTGGAGACAAATGTGAATAAATATGAGAGAAGAAAAAAGGGAATGGGTGAAGCTGGTGGAGAGAGAGAGAAGTAAAAGATGCTTTAATTCAGGTGATCAGTGGCATGTTTGAGCTGTCAGGCTAACACCCGTCTGCCTGCACCCAGAGAGAGTTTTCCATGTAAAAGAAGCAGATGTGCCAAAGGAATCCTTTCTAGAGCTGTAGTAGTTTCAGCACACTTATACAAAACACATTTTCTGCCTTAAGATCACCTGCAATCCCTACAGTTTATCTAGGTTTTGTTTGATGTTTAGAATGAAAAAGATGGACATGGAATAAAGGGAATAAAGCTGAATATATTTTGTAAAATTACTGGCTGCTACATTTTTATTTCAAACATGCCACCTATGTTCGAAATAAAAATGCTCCACAGTTTTTTTTTATAATTCATCTTTGCTGGAAAACAGCTGATGGAGAATTTGAGTAGGAAATCCCAAACATTACATTGGCCTTGAATCCTCTTAAGCACTTCTCCGCAAAGGGTTAGCAAGGATATATTTCAGGAGCTGTTTGAGAGTTAGTTAATCAGAAATAATTTCATTTTAATTCATCAATAGAGCTCTTCACAAACACAACTTCATTTTTTTTCCTCTCTCTGAATTCCTTAAGAGTAACTCCTGAACCTTCCATTTCCAGCTCCTGCACTCACTGCAATGGCATTAGGGAAGAGAAAGTCACGTTTAATAAAAAACCTAAACTGCAAAAGTAGCAATTTAAATTAGTAATGCAAAGCAGTATTTAGAAGATCAAAATTACAATCAAAATCTACAAAATCACTCTGGGTGGAGAGGATGAATATAGATTATTGCTCAGCAATATTTGATACTACAGTGGTTTATTCAATAAAATGCTTCATTTAATATCAAGTGTCACTAATTTCAGCAGCAGAGTCAAAACCTCCATTTCTGTCAGTATGGCAGGACAGCAGTTCTGAAAGAATGGCATTAAAAGGTTAAGCTCTGCCTTTTTTAGCTTTGAGAGCTTTGTAGGTGCTAAAAAATTTTGCAACAAGACAAAGAGCAGTTTACTTTTTGCTTTCCTTTTTTTCCTTCGTTGCAAATAGAAATGCAAGACATTGAGCCCATCAGAATGAGATGAGAGGAAATTTCTTAGGCAGGAATATTTCTTTACCCAAACATGGAGCTGCCTTCCCATGGATTCTGAGACAGGATCTGGAACAGAGCTTTGCCTGGCATTCCCCCACCTAGGCATGTTTTCCATGCACTGAAATTATATTCATAATGTATTTTTCTGTACAATGCAATGTTTCTCAAACTGCCTTCCAACCTAGTCAGCCAGGAATCCTGTAGCAGTGAGATGTTCTGCTCTTTTCCTAGGAAATCCACATTTTACAAACTGGTAACAGCGTTGCACACAGTTCTCAGGGTTATGGCGCATGGGCTGATGTCAGTCCTGCCAAAGGAAGGAAAAAATTAGAAACTGGAATGAGTGGGGCAAGAAAGTCTGGGAAGAAACCATGAAAGCATCTTATTGCTGAGCAGGATCCAGTATCTTTGCAGTTTCCTGACATACAGCACCTCATATATTGTGGTCTGAAAGTGTCATCCACAGGAGCAAATTTATCCTGAATTTTGCTTCATAAGATAAAGCACTGTGAAATAATGGAGAGCTGGAGAAGGTTGAGCTCTTCTGAATTTGCAATGCCACTCTGCCCTCCCTGGGATGGTCAAGACTGGGAGAAAATTGGAGATTTTGGATAATTTTAACACATGGTAAACGTTACAAGGCACACATTGTCTCACTGCTGATATTAAGCTGCAAGACAATAAAGCAAATTTATTTACATAATGACCTGAAAGATTAGTTACACTTGATAAATGTGACTTGAGAGACTTTCACTGAGCTCAGACTTTTCTCTGGGAGCAGAATTACATATCTTAAAAAGATCTGAATGGATCTGCTTTATAGATAAGAAAATTTCAGAAGACAGTCCTAAATAACCTGATAATAAATACAGACCATTAAATTGCTAAATGTTGCTGAAATCTTTTATGGAGATAGTGCTATAGGAGAAGATATATAGACCAGTTTCTAATTGCTCCTCAAAGTGGAGTTAGTGAAGATGAGGTGTGGTAAATGTAATGTACAAATTCGTGTATCAAAGATTTGGTGTATTAAAAGCTACTCCAGGGAATCTCTGAGATTCCAAGACCTGTGGTGCAAGCTGTGAAACCACAACATTTGCAACAGAAATGACATGGCCGGACTGGAGATGGCCCATTCATCAAGGATGGGCCTCCACTTTACAGCTGCTTGACATCTGATGCCGATCTTGATAGGGGATCCGGAGGATGATCAAATCAGCACCCCAAAGACGAGATCCGGGAAGACTATCAACGTCTTCTCACACTTACGGGAACCTCTGACAAGACCTCGCTTGGAAATAAAGAGATACATAAATATTTGGACTTTCAATGGACTTAGCCTCAGGACAAATAAACCGTATAAAAACCTTACACCAGGACATAGGGTGTGTGGTTGAGGTTGGACGGTACCGTTGTTACTGTCACTCTGCCCACCCAACATTCGATCGATGTTGTCCAATTTTATTGTGGATTTTTAATTGTTTTTTTAATTGTTTTTTTTAAATTGTCATTTTAATTTGTTAAATAAATTCTGTTATTTTTAATTGACTTCTTCTCATTTAAAACAGATTTGGTGCCGTGACTCGGATACAATATCGCGCTGCGGGGGACCCTTTCCATGGGAGGCGCCCCAGTGATTTCGGCGGCCCGGCGGAGCGGCAAACTCCGTAGCACCTATTGAATCACGAACTAAATTTAGGTTAAGCGCCACAATAAAAGAGGGTGGTTTTTTTTTTGGATCCAAAGAACTCAGGAAAGACCTAGGGGGGGTCTTTCAGAGCCGCGGCTATTGTTTTCACTCGTAAAATTTCTCCGTGCACGAAGATTCCACACAAGAAAATAGCTATAAGTATTGCTGGTTGAGTGAGGGCGATTGGGTGAGTGAATGAGACGTGACCTGGTCACGGAACAACTACGGACCTGAAAAGCCGCATTTCCAAACTCCCGCGAGGGACTTGGTCGGCTGATGGGGAAGCGAGTCGGAGAAAACTCATTTCGCTCATCAAACCCAGACTCAGGGGAGTCTGGGGAACCGATCACGAGGAAGCTAAAAGGAAAGGAGACGTTCCTCTGAGTTCGGGAAACTGGTAAGCCTTTTAGCTACGGGCTGGTGGGAAGCCCAGGACGCAAACCGAAGTTTTTTTTTACTGGACGAACAGAGTCACAGCTCAGCTCGCTGGATGGGTAAGTAATCACAAAAGCGGAATCCAGTTTGTGACAGTTTGGGAAAGGATCCCAGGTCTTAGCAGAAGCTAAGAAAGAATTCAGCGCTAGACCCACCACCAAAAAAGGTAAGAAAGTTTTTTAATATAATGGGGCAAGGGAAAAGCAAACACCAAAGAGCCTTGTGTGTAAGGTAAAACTTTTACCCCAAACGCATACAAACCCAGGCTCTCCCCCGCTCCGAAACCCCCGCTCCAAACCTGGCGGGCGAATGATTTGTTAAAAAAATATGGATATTGATCTAATACCAATATTATGACGGACAAAGACTCTCTAACAGTTTGAAGTTAGAAAGTGTATGTTTATTACGACGCCGGGCAGCGTGAGGGATAGCTCCCAAATACACACGCGCAATTTACAGATGATCACAGGGTCTTTTTATGTACAAAAGTGTTGAATACCCAAAACACAAATGCATATTCATGACTCTGGTCCATCCCATTCCCCGCTTCGTATGGTAATTAGCCAAAAAGCAATTAAGCATGCGTAGTTTGTTCTTTGAAATGAGTCGGTGGTCCTTTTTAGGGGGTGGGGTCTCAAAATGATGAAGTAAGATGCGTCTTCCTCGCTTTGCCTTTTTAACCTTTTAGTGTTGGTGACACCTGGATCCTGTTTTCTCAAGACTATCTCATTTATGATCACATTGTGTTCTTGGGGTCTATTGATTAAGTTGACAGGTCTCCTGATTTATCGGTTCCTTAAATCCGGCTTATGTAAAAAAAAGGAAGTTTACCTCAGCAATGTCTTCAAAATGTAGAGGGAAGTCTACGTCAGCAAGTCCACGTCTACTTTAACTAAAGTCCTTAATTCTTTAAAATTAATATCTCATTCCCCACTTCTTCTTTAAAGTGAGTAAATTCCTTTACTCAGTATAGAGAGTCTTCTTCATCTATCCAAGCCGCACAGCTGGTGTCTCTCAAGACTAAGCCATATGCTTTTGATAGTGAGGTTAAGGCTGCTACTCGTCGTAGCATCCTCCAATTCCAAACAAGTATTGCAACAGATAAAATTAAACTTATACTAACTAAAATAAGCAACACAACTATGGGGTGGACTAAGGTGTTTAGTATACCAGTTGCTGTTGGAGACCACCCAAAAAGAACATCCCACCAATGATGAGACAAATGTTCTTCAAATCTTTTAAAAACTCTTTTGATGGTCTCTGTATCATGGTGAATTGTAATTAATGTCTTTTTTCCCCTTCTCTAATTTCCTTTAAGATTTCTCTCAGTTCAGGGTGTTTCATCAATTGAGCAACTAGAGTCAAATTCATCCCTATGGGCACAGGCAGTATCTTCTCTACAGTGGTTAGGTTAGTCTTTATATATTGTTGTGATACTATAGGTGCTCGATAGGAAAAATCACATCCCTTAATTCTGACAAAATTGCAAACACACAAATTGAATTTGGTCTCCCTTACAATTTGGCTGTCTATTCTTATAATGGGGCACGCTGTCCTTAGACAGACACAACCTTGTCCTGTATACACCAATGAAGTTTTCTGTTCGCCTGGATGCGTTTCAAAGTGACAAATATTTTGATCTGTATCTAAGTGTCTTTGACACCTTCCAATGTCCCCTCACATATGTATCCTAGTTGTCTCCTCGCAGTGCAGGGCTCTAGATTAACAGTTTGCCATTTTAATCCTAAGGGGACTATTGGATGTATCAGGTCCACTGAGGCATCATGTGTGGTTATTGCACACCCCTCTATTTTGAGCCTAAATTGTGGACATTTACTCAAGCATTTGTCACAACATTCAGGACTAATGCGGATGGATCTCATGAGTAGGTGGTAAGCCTTGTGGAACCCATCCTGTACGAATGCATATTTACATCCCCAAACATTTCTTCCTTCCCACAAGCTTGCATTCGTGACTTTTAGCATCTTATTTAGAGCCTTACGAGAGTAAGCATCATAAGCTCTCCCTTGACACCTATTTATCTCAGTCACATTGTACCTGCGTGGTACTGCATTGACTCTCATTATGGTTAAGGGAATTACTGCAATAATTACAACTTTCCACATAATGTCCATACTGTCAATACATCTATTTGTGATTCCGAGCGAACTTCAGCTTCAGTTCATTATCGCCTGGTGTGATTTTCTAGATTCCTTCTGGGGCTTTCTTCACTCGGGAGTGATGGATCCAGGCCTTCTGTTCCTTGACCTTGATTGCAGTGAAGGTAGTAAGAAGCACATGGAATGGTCCTTCCCACTGTGGTTCCAAGGTCTTTTCTGCAAAAGACTTAATATATACATAATCCCCAGGTTGTATATCATGTACTGGCCCATCTAATTCCCTGTTTTGAGCTCCAGACACGTTTCTCAATTTCTCTGAGTTGTCTATTTAGTGCCCCTACTTGCATGGGTGTTGTTCCTTCTTGAACTGCATATGGCCTTCCATATAATATTTCAAAAGGGCTCAGTTTCTCTTTTGCCCTTGGTTTTGTCCGAATTCGCAATAATGCCAATGGGAGAGCCTGGGGCCAGGGCAAATTTGCTTCTTGCCCCAGTCTCACTATTTGTTCAAGTGGTTCATTTTTCCACTTGGCCACTAGATTGAGGGTGATATGGGGTGAAATACAGTGTGGTCCTCTATATGAGGATATGGTGGCTGGAACTCCAAAACGAGGTATTATTTCTTGCAACAGTGCTTTGGTTACCTCTCGGGCCTTAGCTCTTTTAGCAGGAAAGGCTTCTGGCCATCCTGAAAAAGTATCAGTTAACACCAATAGGTAACGATATCCTCCCCTCCTGGGCAGCTCTGTAAAGTCAATTTGCCATTGTTGCCCAGGTCCACAGCCTTTCCCAATTTGTCCCACTTTAGGCTTTGGGGTGTTTTTGGGATTAGTTCGGAGGCAAAGACTACACTGACAAGTTACTTGCCCCAGTGTGTTTTCTTATGTTCCCTCTGTACTAATGACCACAACAAATAGGAGGGTACTACAAGTTTTCCTTCTTTTGTCACAGCCCATCCCTCCTGGTTATAACTTGCCTTTTCTGCCTAAATAAGTCTCTTATCCTTTTTGTTGTATATTGGCTTACCTTCAATAGAAATCATCAGTTATCTTACTTTTTGCTGCTTCTTTTGCCTCTCTATCCGCCAGCATGTTCCCCTCTTCCGACTCCGAGCTCACTTTCTGGTGTGCCTTGATGTGCACGATGGCTACCTCTTCAGGCAGTTGCACTGCATCTAACAGTCTCAATATTTCTTGTGCGTGTTTAATGTTCTTTCCTTGTGAGTTTAACAGTCCTCTCTTTTTCCAAATGGCTCCATGTGCATGAACTACTCCAAATGCATACCTTGAGTCCGTATAGATGTTAATTCTTTTTCCTTTTGCCAGCTCCAGAGCTCGAATTAAGGCAATTATCTCAGCCTTCTGTGCAGAGGTATTTGTTGGTAATGGTTTGGACTCTATTACCTTTCTGCTTGTGGCAACTGCATACCCAGCATGTCTCTTTCCACTGATGACATAGCTGCTCCCATCAGTCATTTTCAAGTGGGGTATCTTTCAGATCCAGGCCACTGGAGTAGGTGGCTTCAATGGTCTCCAGGCAATCATGGATCACTGGTTCTCCCATACTGCCGCTGAGGAAGGAAGCTGGGTTCACAATGTTAGTTACCACAATCTCAACATCATCTTGTTCCACCAGTATAGCTTGGTACTTCAGGAATCTCTGTGGGGAGAGCCAGTGCCCCCCCTTTCGTTTCCAGGACTGTAGACACTGTGTGAGACACTAGCACATCTTCTGACCCAGGGTGAACTTGCGTGCCTCTTGGATGTTCACTGCCACTGCTGCAACGGCTCTGAGGCACCCTGGCCACCCCTTAGCTGCCGTATCCAGCTGTTTAGAGAGGCGTAGGCAACTACCCTTCGATATGGACCCAGATTTTGTGCTAGTATCCCTAAAGCAATCCCTTCCTTCTCATGAGAAAACAAAAAGAATGGCCTACTCACATCTGGAAGTCCCAAGACTGGTGCTGACATGAGGGCCTTCTTTAGCTGGTTTTGTCCATTGAAGATCTCTGCTTCGTTCCGTGATCAAGGCATACAGAGGTTTAACAAATAATCCATAATTATCCTGTCATACCTAAAAAGGTTCTCAGTTCTTTCACTGTCTGAGGCTTTGGGGTCTGGCATATTGCCTCTTTGCGATCTTGCCCTAGGGTTCTTTGTCCAGCACTCACTTCATAGCCCAGGTCACTATTTGGGCTTTCTTTTGAGATACTCGATACCCCTGCAGGCCCAAAAAGTTTAGGAGGCTTACCGTCCAGTCCACGCATGTTTCCTGGGTCTGGGTGGCTATTAGGAGGTACTGGAGCAACTGTCCTTCTCCTGGTGGAGGTACCCAAGACTCTAAGTCCTTTGCAAGCTGCTCCCCAAATATAGTGGGTGAATTCTTGTACCCCTGGGGAAGCACACACCATGTGAGCTGGTTCTTCCGTCCTGTTTTGGGGTTCTCCCACTCAAATGCAGAGATTTTCTGGCTGGCTTCATGGAGAGGGAGGCAAAAGAAAGCATCCTTCAAATCTAAAATGGCAAACCAGGTTAGTTCGGGAGTTAAACAATTTAACAAGGTATAAGGATTAGCAACTACTGGATACAAGTTTAAAGTTATCTTGTTAACAGCCCTTAAGTCCTGTACTAGCCTGTATGAGCAGTGGGGCTTCTTCACTGGCAGGAGAGGAGTGTTAAAATCAGAAAGTTCTCAATAATTGGACTAATCCCTTCTCTATCTTCTTTCTTTTGGGGGTTATTGTTTAACTCTTACTGGCTGTTCTCCTTCTTTAAGTTTGATTTGTACTGGTAGTGCATTCTTTGCCCTGCCTGGTATGTCAGAAGCCCACACTCCAGGAAACACTTGATACTTTTTTTTTTTTTTTTTTTTACTTTACCTCCAAAATAATTTCCCCATTCTTAATTTTTTTTTTTTTTTTTACTTTACCTCCAAAATAATTTCCCCATTCTTAATCTTTTTTTTTTTTTTTTTTAATCTCCACCTGCTCTAGCAGTTTTGTGCCCAAAAGTGCAGATGGAGCTTTAGGCATATATAAAAATTGAAGAATTTTTTATTATTTCCCAATTTATTCTCTAGTGATTCACAAAAGTAACCTCTTTCAGATTGGCCAGTCGCTTCTTTTACCATAACATAGTCATTGGTTACAGGTATTAGGACTTTATTTAGCACTGAAAATGTTGCCCTGCTGTCTATTAAGAATTAAACTCTTCAGGCCTCATCCAGTAAACCTTCTAGATTCCGGCTGTCTGGACCCCGGATCTTCTGGAGTTTCCACCTGATGTCTCTTGTAGACTGTAATTGTTGTGTCCCTTCATTAGATCCAGGATCCAGGGTGGTGTGTCGGCGCATCGCATCTTGCAGGTCATCTAGAAATCCACAAGGTGTTTGGGAGGGGCTTTGTTTGACAGCATATAGTGCTGACCAAATTATGGTTTTGAAGATTGCTCTTTTTAGCCCTTCTACTATCAATTTTTGGTATGTTTTTAATTGTCCCAACCCCTCATCATTATTAGGATCCCAGCCTGGGTCTTTAGCCACTTTCAAAACTAATTGCTTTTCAGTTTCTGTTAAGGCATCAAGCAGCAATTGGAGGTCTGCCCAATCAGGTAAATGCTGCTTAATAATAAACTTCATTTCTTAGCAACCCCTATTGGATCACTTCGATAACCCTTAGCACTCTTTTCCCAGATCTCTAAATCAATTGAGGAAAAGGGAACTTTAATCAGTTTTGTTTCTCCATCAGAGGTCATTGCTTATCTGCTTGTATGTATGCTTGTATGACCCCTGTGGTTTGTTTTCGGGTCCTGGATGCTATAGGCCCTTGTGGGGGAAGTTTGGGGGCTGACAGGGGAAGTTCAGGTTCATCCCACTCACTGTCACTGCTAGGCAGTGGTGGGTATGGTTCAGGAGTGGGTGGAGAAATCCCTGCCTTAGTTGCTGTCCTTCCAAGGGAAGATGAAGTCTGCATTTCCCCCCACCCTCCCCCTTTCCTGTCTTTTTGGAGGTGGTTTAAGTATGTCTTCTGTCTCCTGTTCTAAAGCCTCTACTTGATATACCTTGTCAGGATGTGTGCACCTCTGATTTATAGAGCAGGTGCTGCAGCAACGTTTGGGCTTCCCTTTAGTAGCTTTATTGTCCTTTTCAAGGGCCAGTACTAAAGGATCAGATGGAGGCTTCATTCCACAATGCCTTTGCTACTCAGGGTGATCTCGAAGGCTGAAAAACATATCTGCATATGTCACTTCTGACCACCTTTGTTCCCGCCGGAGGAAAAGCATTAACTGTAATAGTGTCTCATAGTCCAGTGTACCATTTGCTGGCCACTTCACTCCCTCATCAAGTTTATAGAGTGGCCACCACTGTGTACATAACTTAACCAGCTCCCTCCTGGTTTCTGTACCATCACAACCCACCAGCTCTTTCCAGTGTGTTAAAATGCACCCCAAAGGGCTTCCTCTGGCAATCTCTTTGCTTTCATTTGCTCCCATATTCAGGATCCTATTTTTCCCAATGCCTTTTGACACACAAAAAAAGAAGAAAAAAAAGGAAAAAAAGGAAAAAAAAATAAATTTCCTCTTAAAAAAACCACTACACAATCAGCCAGGCACTTGACCCCAAATTGCTGGTTATTAATCACTTATTAAACCGGGTCTTCTGTTATGCCTTGCCTTGGGTATATTACTACTAAAATAATTAAAATTAACAAATGTGAACTTTGCAGAGTATCAACCGAGTTCTCGCAGGAATCCAACAATTCGACTAAAATCCCGGCCACCTCGGCTGGCACTGGGCTTTCCGTTCTCTGCACACAATCAAAAGCTGCTAGACCGGGTTTCCCTTTTCTGCAGGGACCTGGCTTCAAACACCAACAGTTTTAGGCTCACAAAAGAAACAGCCGGGGTCCCTTGCGACCCTAAACACATCTAACCAAAAAAATTTAGCAAGGTTTCGCCAAATTCCCACAGATTTCAGCCGGGACGTAGCACAGACCCTTCCACCGGGAAGCGGGGGGGGGACGACACCTTGATCTTACACTGCTTTTCTGCTCCTCTGTGGTTGAGGACTAAGCCACCAGCACTTTAAGATACTACCACACACTGGCAACTGCAAGCCTCACAAATAGATAAGAATATTTCTTTTTAATTAAAACATCCACTCGCCAAAACCTCTCCGCGTCTTACATAGAGCTAAGGGACGTGGCTTGAGGTTGCGCAAGCCGAGATTCCTCTGCGGTTACCGGGAAACAAATCACCCCCAATCACCGCGGCTGTGTCGGGCATTCACTTTGAAAAGGAAAACCCCTTACCCTTGCTTGGGTTTTTTTGTTTTGTTTTGTTTGTTTGTTTGTTTTCCCTTTTTTTTTCCTTTTCTTTTAAATAATTTGTTCACCCACAGATGTTTTTCTACTAAACAACACACTGATTCAAATTACAGATACACTTCAATCACGACATAAACTTGCAAAACTTCCAAAAACACTCACAAAGGTTAGTAACGCAGCAAAGTCACACAAACCAAAACGCGTACTACACAAGCTTTTACAAACCACAACACATACGGTACACAAATGATTCTTTTCTTCACCAAAACGCACACAATCACCAAACCACAGGACCACCACACACACACCTTCGGCGCGGGACCACGACCCAAGACGGCACCTTCCGTGCCCCAAAACTCGGGCCGGCCTTTCAGATTATGGATCACCAAGGCGCACCTTTAAACTACAAGCCGAGATCGGAGCCACCACTGTTCCCCAAACAACAAAACCTGCAGCCCTGGGGCCGCTGCTGCCCTGCCCTCTACGGGAGGGAGCTACAAGTTACCAGCTCTACCTGGAACATAACCAACCATTTACAAGACTCCGCGGAGTTTCCAAAACCCAGTCAGGCTTCTGCTTTGCATAAGACGTCTCTTATGACTTATAAGCCGCCTCTATTCCAAGGTACCTGTTCCCAATATTTTAAACATACCTTTTGTCCGTAGTTCCAGCAGGCTCTGGTCTTTCCCCGGGGGTGTCAGCGGGGCCGCGGGAGCCCTCTTCCCAGGAAATTCCGGGCGGGCGCCCTGAGGGGTCCCAGACCCCGATGGCCCCTCGGCCAGAGAGAGCAGTGTCCTGCCGCGGTCGCCAAAATGATTTGTTAAAAAAAATATGGATATTGATCTAATACCAATATCCAACTATGACGGACAAAGACTCTCTAACAGTTTGAAGTTAGAAAGTGTATGTTTATTACGACGCCGGGCAGCGTGCGGGATAGCTCCCAAATACACACACGCAATTTACAGATGATCACAGGGTCTTTTTATGTACAAAAGTGTTGAATACCCAAAACACAAATGCATATTCATGACTCTGGTCCATCCCATTCCCCGCTTCGTATGGCAATTAGCCAAAAAGCAATTAAGCATGCGTAGTTTGTTCTTTGAAATGGGTCGGTGGTCCTTTTTAGGGGGTGGGGTCTCAAAATGATGAAGTAAGATGCGTCTTCCTCGCTTTGCCTTTTGAACCTTTTAGTGTTGGTGACACCTGGATCCTGTTTTCTCAAGACTATCTGATTTATGATCACATTGTGTCCTTGGAGTCTATTGATTAAGTTGACAGGTCTCCTGATTTATCGGTTCCTTAAATCCGGTTTATGTAAAAAAAAGGAAGTTTACCTCAGCAATGTCTTCAAAATGTAAAGGGAAGTCTACGTCAGCAAGTCCACGTCTACTTTAACTAAAGTCCTTAATTCTTTAAAATTAATATCTCACGAACCCCCCCCCCTCCTTCCCTCCAGCTTCAGTGTCTCTGCCCAGCTGCAGCTTCCAGGAGTGCAGTCTCTGCCCATGCTCCTCCGCAGCCCCGGGGAGTCCTGTCCCCACCCAGCCCCTGTAACCTGACCCTCTCTGGCGGGCCGCTGCCACTGCCAACACAGCAGCCCCCAGGGCAGGGGGGCATCCCTTCCCGGCCCCGGCCCCTGTGTCAGTCCCGGGTGGGGAGGTTGAAAATTGAACCAATTTCAATTAAAAGTTTCCCCGTGGTAGCCAATCCCTATTCTAAACAGGATCCCTCCGGAGAATGTGATACAGTGTAATAGGTCTAAAGGATGCATTTTAGACTTGCAGTCTGGAAAAATTAGTGGATTCTCCTAACTCTTTTGGTCTGGCCCTTTAAACAATTATTAAGTCAATTCGTGCCAGCAGAAGGAATTAAGTTATTACAATATATTGATAATTTGGTAATAGCTGGCCCAAGGGAGGAGCAAATGAGAATATGTACAATTTCATTGTTGAATTTTCTGAAAATTAAAAGTTTCAAAATCAAAGCTACAATTTGCTGAATCAAAGGTAAAGTACCTAATTGGATATCAAAAGGTAAAAACAAATAAGTTCCTGAAAGGGTGGCTGGAATTATAGCTCTGCCCCCCCCTCCATGGACAAAGAGGGAAATCGGGCAATTATTGGAACTATTAGCATACTGCAGACAATGGAATGAAGAATATAGTAAAAAGGTAAGGTTTCTTTAGGAGAGACTAAATAGTAATAAAGTGAAATGGACTGAACAAGATGGATTAAAATTTAAGAGGTTAAAGGTGTCACTAATAACTGCTACTGTGTTGAATTTGTCAGATGTAAATAGGCGGTTTCAGTTGTTTGTGGATTAGTTTTTTAACTCAGAATTGGGCAGGGACCAAAAACACCTGTGGGATATGTCTCCAGGCTTTTAGATCCAGTAAGCAAAGGTTGGCCTACTTGCTTGCAGGCCATTGTAGCAGTAGCTCTGCTGGTGGAAGAGGCTAAAAAGGTAACATTTGGGGCTCCCCTGGTAGTATACTCATCACACAATGTGAGGAGCATTCTGCAACAAAAGGCAGATAAATGGCTCACAGATGCCAGGCTCCTGAAGTATAAGACTATTTTGGTGCATTCACATGGTTTAAAACTTTAAACAACAGCTGCTCAGAACCCAGCCCAGTTTCTGTTTGGAGAGGCACGGGGGGGGGGGGGGGGAACCTCCCATGACTGCACTGAAATGGTGGAACTGCAAACCAAGGAAAGACCAGACCTGGGAGAGGAAAAATTGGAATAAAAATAAAAATGTTTTGTAGATGTATCAGCAAGTGTAATAAAAGGAAAAATTGCCAGGATATGCCATAGTAGATGGCAAATCTGGAGAAGTAGTAGAATCAAGGCCTCTGAAGGCAAATTGGTCTGCCCAAGCCTGTGAATTATATGCAGTGCTAAGGGCACTCAAAAGATTAAAAATGAGAAGAGGCACTGTCTTCACCGATTCAAAATACACTTAAGGATTTGCACACACTTTTGGTAAAATATGGGAAAAAAGAAGTTTAATTAACACTCGAGGACGAGGGCTAATTGATGGGGAAATAATAAAGCAAATCCTGGGGGCATTCAGGGATCCCAATGAAATCTCCATTGTCCATGTCAAAGGACACCAGGTGGGTATTCAATTCCAGACCAGAGGAAATTATTTGGCAGACAAGGAGACAAAAAAAGCAGCATTACTCACAGTAAGTATCCCTGAGGATCACGAAGAGGAGACCCTGGAATATCCCCCTCACCCTTCTCAGAAGGAAATTGAGGAATATTAAAAAATATGAGGTAAGTTAGAGGAAGGAAGGTGGAAATTACCTGATGAGAAGAAACTGGTATCAAAAGAATATACCAGGAAAATTCTGAAAAGATTGAATCGGCAAAAACATTGGGGAGCACAGGCTCTAACAGAACATTTTTTGAGATAATTTAAAATGTGTTGGTAAAATGCCTTCCTCTAGCTCTCTTAAACATAACAACTATATCTCATTCAGAAACAAGATTGTCACCATTTGAAATGCTTTTTGGAATGCCTTACAGACACAGAGTACTGGTTGGGCATCCTCAAATAGAGGATACCCAGATTCAGCCATATCTAATTGCCATAAACAGAAATTTACAGGACCTACAGAGAAAGGGGCTGATTCCTCAAAGTGCCCCTTTGGGGTTTGCTATTCACAGAATAAATCCTGGTGATGAAGTTTTGATATATATATATATAAAAAAAAAAAAAAAAAAAACAAAAAAAAAAACCTGAAAGGAAGTCCCTCTGGCACCTCATTGGGAAGGCCCTTTCATTGTCCTTACTACAGATACAGCAATCAGGACTGCAGAAAAAGTGTGGAAGCATGCTTCAAGAATAAAGAAGGTTGAGTCTCAAGGCACTGCCCCAAAGTGAAGTGTCTTCGCCTCCTGGAGACTTGAAAATCAGATTTCAACGCCACCAGAAATGAACAGAGGAGATCAGATAAGTTGTATAAAACCAAACTGTGATTGTTTTCCCTTTGTTTACTTTAAGTGTATATACTGTAAGCATA
Source organism: Sylvia atricapilla (assembly GCF_009819655.1). Lineage (NCBI taxonomy): Eukaryota > Metazoa > Chordata > Aves > Passeriformes > Sylviidae > Sylvia > Sylvia atricapilla. The sequence continues at coordinate 15,609,530 of NC_089173.1, read as the reverse complement.
TTTAAGTTACCCATTGTAAAGGGGGGTGTAAACCAAGTGAATTGTGTACTAATTGTCTGAAAGAAGAGCAAAAAGAGACTAGCTGTTTTTTCAGTAACTGCCACTAACTTGGGTCTACTGGAGTTAGATTCTCCAGAGTGGTATCAAATATATCAAAAGGGAATAAAAGGACAATTGAATGCAGAGGCCAAAGTGCTCGATGTTAAGTGCCAAAGGACAATCAAAGCACCTTGCTACTCAGATACAGTCAGGTTGTCCCGGTGGAGTGTCTTTAAAAGGAGGTTTGTGGCTCGGACCAACAGGACCCCAAAAACACACGCCTGCTGCCAAGAAGATGGGTTACCCTGCTGCGGACTGCTACCCCATGGGCGAAGGGAAAGGCAGAGGAGTGTTGTACTGGGGAGTCCTTGTAATCCTGAGCCTAGTCCTAAGCAAAGTAGGGGGATTCCACCCCGAGAACCCGCAGAGGCTGACCCTCATGAAGGAGTGTGAACCATGCTTGGAAGGTACACAAAAGGGACAAATAAAAAAACCTGAAGTATCAACCACATTATGATTGTCCAGGGGATAGGAGAAAGGGATATTGTTTCTTTAATGGTACTCAATATAAAATTTGTGAATCAGAAAAAGGGGTGGTATGCCATGACCCAAAGGCAATTACTAAAAACGGGCAGTCCAAAGCACCCAGAACTCACAAATGGTAAACAGGAAAGATACCAAGTATACCAATGTGTAACCAATGTAACCGCACTGTGTGGACAGGGAGGAAAAAGAAATCTATATTTTTTGAATACTATCAAATTACTAGACTATGCTATGACAGAAACAAATTAGAAATATGTACTTTTGATGGAAAGATGTATTGGGTAGGAAAGAACCTAAAACATGAGGTAAAAACACTTTCAGGAAATGAACGCAGAGTATTGTATCTCCTCAAGATGATAGGTCATGTTTACAATTTGATGAGGCCTCCTGTTTTTCAAAAAATGAGGAGGGACTCGGCCCTGAAAGTAAGGTGCAAATGTTAACACAAGAATTAAGGAGAGAAGAATCAGAGACAAAAAGAAAAAGAATTGAACAAGAAAGATTAAAACATTAAGTGAACATTATGAGCACTTGGAAAAACAATATAATGATTGGGGATTACTTGCCCCAGATCAGAACCTATTTATAGATCTGATGCAAGAAATTGCCACTCAATTAGGTCTATCTGATTGCTGGATTTGCAGAGAATTAAAATCAGCAGAAAATTGGCCATGGAAAGGTGAGGGTTTGACTCCAGAACAACTCCTAAAATGGGACAATACCCAGATCTCAAAAAGTATTCAGAGACGTGTAGGGTGGATTCTAGACAAAAGAATCATTGGAACCATTTGTATCAGCAGAGAAGGTAAGGAATACACTAAGTTGGTAGGCTACACCCCCTGCATATCCACCCTAGCAATAAATTCAAATAACAAGTCTAAAGTCTGGCAGCCTAACCCCAAAGGGGTTTTGGAGCCAAGAAAAAAATGGATAATTGTGAATGGTTTGAGTCGATTGGATTATGTTGATATAAGAGTCCTGGAGCTAACCCTTACCAGTCCTTTGAAGGTTTGAGAGAGTATTGGAAAGAGCCCGAAAAGGTAAACATAAAGTGGAAAGCCCCTGATGGCATCTACTGGATATGTGGGAAAAAGGCTTATAGTGAACTACCTCGAAAGTGGAAGGGATCTTGCACTTTAGGAATAATTAGGCCCTCGATTACTTATTAGCAGAAGAAAGGGGAGTCTGTAAAAACTCAATGAATTGGAATGTTATATTGAATTGATAACTATGGAGAAAAAATAAGAGGATTGGCAGCTGAAATTGAAAAGGTAGCCCAAGTGCATTTTCCAGAAATGGAATTCTATACTCATGGTGGGACCAGCTGTTTGGCCAAGGTAGCTGGTGGGAAAAGATAATATTTTTATCTTATGCTCAATAGCTGAAATCATATTTCTACCTTGTCTCATCCCCTGTTTCATTCGGCTGATTCACTCAGTGGTACAAGGTATGCAAATTGCTGCTTTACCCACTGACCCTGAACTAGCTGAAGGAAAAACTGGACAGCTTTCCAAAGCATCTAAGTTAATGAAATTAAAAGTGAGAAACAAAGCGGCAAAAGCCTTGGAAAAATTTGAAAATAAAGTCAAAGAAAAATTTATCCTTCCAGAAATACTGTGAGATAACACAGGATGAATGAGACAAATATGAGGATGATTGATAAATGGAAAAACTAAGATCTGTAGAACACGAATTTATTGGATAAATAAAAAGGTGGGGGACTGTGGTAAATGTAATGTATAAATTCATGTATCAAAGATTTGGTGTATTAAAAGCTACTCCAGGGAATCTCTGAGATTCCAAGACCTGTGGTGCAAGCTGTGAAATCACAACATTTGCAACAGAAATGACATGGCCGGACTGGAGATGGCCCATTCATCAAGGATGGGCCTCCACTTTACAGCTGCTTGACATCTGATGCCGATCTTGATAGAGGATCCTGGAGGATGACCAAATCAGCACCCCAAAGACGAGATCCGGGAAGACTATCAACGTCTTCTCACACTTACGGGAACCTCTGACAAGACCTCGCTTGGAAATAAAGAGATACATAAATATTTGGACTTTCAATGGACTTAGCCTCAGGACAAATAAACCGTATAAAAACCTTACACCAGGACATAGGGTGTGTGGTTGAGGTTGGACGGTACCGTTGTTACCATCACTCTGCCCACCCAACATTCGATCGATGTTGTCCAATTTTATTGTGGATTTTTAATTGTTTTTTTAATTGTTTTTTTTTAAATTGTCATTTTAATTTGTTAAATAAATTCTGTTATTTTTAATTTACTTCTTCTCATTTATAACATGAGGTAATAGTGATAGGGATGCCGAAATACCTCAGCCAAAATAATTTCCATAGAGAATTAGAGATAGACTTGATTTAGGGAGGTCTTTGTACTAAATTTTGCTGTGAGCCAGCTGGCAGTGATCCCAACCACGGCTGCAGTTACTGGGAGGACACAAACTGGAGCCATGGGCTCAGCAAAGTGTTTTGTTGTCCCTCCAGGCTGCCAGTGGTGCACAAACTGAATTAAAAGTAACAGTCAAAACCTTGAGGGCACTGGCTCCTGGTAATCCTGCCTGTCTTCTGAGCTCTGTTTGCTACCTTAACCTGTGGGGCAGGGACGAATGGGCCTTTTGGGAATGTTGGTGGAAGTGGCAAAGGTCTGGGTTTGCTTCTGGGGCTGCAGCTCTGATGATCACCAGCAGCTCTGCTGGTCTCCTCGTGAAACAGAGAAGGAAGGCTCCCGAGCTTTAGACATTTGGACATCATCTCCCATGGTTATTCTGGGAAATATAAACTATGAAATATCCAGGAGGAAGCCAGAGCTCTAATCTCTTTGGGACTTTTCACATTTCAAAGATGAGGGTTATTCCCATGCAAGAAACCATCCCAAGGTCTTGTCTCAGTTGGTAGAAGGCTTGAGAAGACATTGGGTCACTCTGCTGGGGACAGACTGGACACAGAAACACTTCCAGAGGAATGCTGGAGCTCTTCTCAGTTGCATTCAAAACCTCCTACAAAGGGAATGGCCCAACCTGCCTGGACAGCTTATTTCAACATTTAACTGTGCTGAATATGGGGAACCTCTTCCTTGAAATCTGACCTTTAGCACTTCCATTGCAAAGCTGTCAACTCTGAGGTAGGCTCTGCTGACCCTTTAAAAGCAAACAGTTTATAGCACTCAAGAGTTGTTCACGAGATTCATTACTGTTGCCTCAAGTTTGCCTGTTTTTCACTTTTTGCATTTTGTTCTCACGCAGCTTCAAGTAAACTATGTATATTATTAGAATTGTTTACATTCTTCCTCTCTAGGAGGAGAATGATGATTGATGGTGATGGTCACCAACGAGGTCGAAGAGGTGGCTACCTGTGTAGCCAATCTTGGCCTGTCTGTAAATTTGTATATATATGGAGTCAGAAAAATAAAGAAGCTTTCCTGCTTGACCTCCTGCTGGCCTGCGTTGTCCTTTCGTGCTCCTAACAGCAGCCGCAAGTGTGACCCTCCGTCACAAGTGTGACCTCGATGGTGGGAAAGGAATTCAGCCTTCTGTGTATCTGAGGTCACAAGTGGTGACCCCTCCGTTGGACAAGAATTCAGCCTTCTGTGTATCTGAGGTAACAAGTGGTAAGAGATGATGACCTCTGCCTCTCCCTCGGAAGATGTCCTTGTGATGGACCTCTGGTTTGAGGTCCTAGAGAAGGAGGGATCCTCTGTATCTAGAGAGGATTTTCTAGAGTTTTTTTTACTATGCTAAGAGCCATGTTTTTTTCTCCAGCGTTCAGGCTGCTTTCTCCACATGGCAGTGGCAGATCTTAGGGTCCTGCCTGCTGCACGAGTTTAAGGCGGATGCTGGGGTGGATGTTTTGAGGTTGCTAACAACCTGGAAAAGACTGGAGGGGGTGCTGCTCGGTATGCAGCCTCCCAGTTCTGGGGTTTCAGAGGATGGCTCCAGCCTGATGCTGTCTCCCGGGCTAGGTCCCAGAGGAGATGGTGGTGCCTTTTCTCCTGTCCCCGCACCGCGGACGCGCCGCTGGGGCGGAGGGGATTTAGCCCCTACCCCCGCTCGCACGGTGCCGGCGGGAACACCGATTCCCGCCCCACGTAGGCGCAGGAGTGGGGAAAGCCTGTCCTCCCTCATGCCAGCAGCTGAGGAGGGCGCGGGGCCCGCGGACCGGACCCCGCTCGTACCCGCACCCGGCAGGCGATGGAGTGCGGGGGATCTCAGGGCTTGCGGAAGCTCAGCGGGACCGGCGCTACCAGCGCCGCCGACTCCGGTGCCGCGGAGGCGGCAGCAGAAGGTCCCTTCCCCTCCCCGTGCATTCCCGGCGCGGGAAGCGCCAAGAGCGCATTTGGACCGGGGAGAGGGGGACGGTCACAGTGGACTGCCCTCATTGTGGGATTTCCACGAGATATTTCGTGGAGGAGGACGGCGTGGGTTCGTGCCGTCCCGAGGGGCCGAGCGAAGCGGCCCCGGACCCGCAGCCCCCCCGCGCCTCCGGGCGCGGCTCCGGGCGGCCAGCCAAGCCTGCTCGGGGGAACACGGCCCCGGAGAGTGAGAGGCCGGCTCCGCAGAGTGAGAGGCCGGCCCCGGAGAGTGAGAGGCCGGCCCCGGAGAGTGAGAGGCCCGCCCCGGAGAGTGAGAGGCCCGCCCCGCAGTGGGCGGGAGGGCCGCCCACCACTGGAGTTCGGGCGGCCGGGGAGACCATGCTGGGAGCGGTACCCGCAGCCCCTCCCGCAGCTGCGGCTCCGCCGAGAGATGCATGGGGGAGGTGGCGCTCGGGTGACCTTCGGGCTGTACAGCCTGGCTCTCCAGCGAGTCTTTCACCCCCTGCGAGCCCCCCTCCTTCCCCCGTGGCTTCTCCCCCCCAATCGTCCGTGTCCTTGGAAGCGGTGCCGCGCGGCGAGTCCCTCAAGGCGCTGCGTTCCCCCCCCGCGCTGAGCCAGAGCGGCTCCGCAGTTTTTACTTTTCGGGGGGACGACGCAGCTGGCGACAGGCCGCTGTTCACCCACGGCAAGGGGTCCCGGGATGCCGGGTCGCCTTCGGCTGGCCATTGGACGCTGCCACCGTGTCAGGTGACGGTCCGGCCGCGGGACCGCGCGCGTTTTTGGGAGGATGTCCGATCCAAGGCTGATGCCGTGGGTGGCCGTGGTTCGGCACGGCACCCCCTGAAGGGCAGGGATGAATTCCCCAGCTCTGCAGGTGCTGCGAGACAGGCACCTGCCTCTGTGCCCGTGGAGTCTAAGGGACAGAATTCGGAGGATGATGCCTCGACGGGCGGTCTGCGAGCTTTCCCTGTGCTTCGGGAAGCTGGTCGCAAGAAACATGCCCATTTGTCTTGGCAGGCATTGGTTGATCTCCGAGATAGGGTTGGTAAATACGGTCTGGGGTCTCCGGAGATGATGCAGGTGCTCCGGCTGATAGACACAGATGTGTTACCTCCTTATGACATTCGGTGTTTGGGCAAGGTTCTCTTTCAGCCGGTCGAATATGACCTATTTGAGTTCAAGTGGTCTCAATTGGCTGAAAAGACTGCAGCAGAGAATTTGCTGGCTCGTCAAGATGACCCTAGGTATGGGGTCAGGCCAGACATGCTGCTGGGTATAGGTGAGTTTGCTGATGTTAATAGGCAGATCACCTGTGAGCCCCTGGTACTGGAGCAGTGCCAGAAGGTTGGCATGGCAGCATTGGTACAGACAATGGAGTTATCTGCACCAAAACAGTCTTTTGCCACAATTCTTCAGGGGACTGACGAATCCTTTCTGCAATTCGCGGGGAGGCTGACAGCTTCGGTTGAGCGACAGGTGGATGACTTTAATACCAGAATGATGTTGCTCAAACATTTGGCAAGGAGCAATTGCAATGCAGAGTGTAGAAGGATCATTGAGGCCCTTCCAGGTGATCCCTCACTTTTGCAAATGGCTGAAGCCTGTGCCAAATTGAGCACTGTACGTGCTAAGGTGGCTGCCGTGGCTACCACCCTGCGGCCGACCTGGAAGGGGAAGCAGGGTGGGAAGCCGACGCAGGCAAAGGCTCCGGCCAGCAAGAAGACAGGGAAGAAAGGGAAGAAGAGGACCAAACCTTTGTTTCTTTGTGCACGGTGTGGACGGCCAAATCACATGGCCAATGATTGTAATGCCACAGTTCATGTGAATGGCCAGCCTCTATCGGGCTCAGGAAATGGGCAGTGGAGCACGAAAAGGAAGCGTGCTCAGACACGAGTGTCTTCCCAATCCCCAGAGCCAATGGAGGTCTGCTGGGCCAGCAGAGTTTCCACACCCACCCGCCCCTGTCACTGTCCCTGAAGGGACCTGAATTGCTCAACTTGTGTTTTTTGAGTCTTCTGTTCACAGGACAGAGTGCTGGTGGCGAGAAGGAGGCTGCTCTGAAGCTACCGGGCTGCCTGACGTTCACTGGACTGTTCTTCTGGCCAGAGACTGTCCTGAAAGGACTTTTACTCTGTCTGTCTTTGGAGTGGACATTACAAGTTTCTCCCTTGCTTCTTGACGTCTGGAATGGACTTTTTCTTCTAGACGACTTCGTCGCCCTTCGTGACTTGGTTCAGGAGCAGTTGGTCCAGGATCATCTGGAACTTTCTACCAGTCCCTGGAATGTCTCTGTTTCCTGACTCAGAAAGAAGTCTGGGACATGGAGGTTGTTACAGGACCTCTGAAAAGTTAATGCTGTGGTGGAAGGCATGAAGATGGTGCGGGCTGATGTGCCGTCACCCACCATGCTTCCCACAGATTGGTTGATCCTCGTTGTGAATCTGAAAGACTGTTTTCTTGTGATTCATTTGTACCCTACAGGTATCAGTGGCTGATGGAATGTTGAATAGTCCAATCCCTTGCACGTTTTGGACTGGGTCTTTCTGCCCCATCAGCCGCAAAGGATGGCAATTGCATTGTTTGAGCTCATTGCTTGATTGATAATTAAATGCAGGCGACAGTGCTTGCAAATGGATGGGTGCAGATTTTGCAAATTTTATACTCAGTATTGCGGGAGAAATTTGACTGGAGCTTTGCAAGCAGTGTTTCTCTGCCAAATGCTCTGAAAAATTTTTAGGGCAGGTTGCTTGTCATCTGCCTAGCCATGAGCTATTGCAAGTGGCAAAAATTCTTTGAAATTTTTGCGGCACAAAACTAGTCAGAAGTAAGTGCAAGGACCTGCTGTCTTCACAGACAGTTCAGGAAGGACACGACGGGCCATTGTTGCTCGGAAGGATGGATCTGAGGGTCAAGGTCCTGGAAGGCCATGAGGATGGATCAGCCCAATTGGTTGAATTGAGGGCTGCCGTCATGGCTTTTCAGATGTTTTCTCAGAAACCCTTCAACTTGATCACGGATTCCGCTTATGTGGCCGACATTGCTAAGCCGTTGGGTCATTCAGTGTTGAGAGAAGTCAGCAATGCTGCCTTGTTTCATCTACTGAAGGCCCTGTGGTGTGCTATTCAGGACAGGGTTCATCCTTATTATGTTCTGCATGTTCAAAGCCACACTAACATGCCTGGATTTGTAGCGGAAGGTAACGCGAGGGCTGACAAGCTGGCTAACCCAGCGTGGGTGGCCCCTCAGCCTGATACACTCGCGCAGGCCAAGGCATCACATGGGTTTTTCCACCAGAACGCGCATACATTGCAGAAGCAGTTCCAGTTGACGTCAACTGAGGCCCGTGACATTGTTGAGTCCTGTGATGACTGTCACGCGGTCGCTGCACCTTTGCCGGCAGGGGTAAACCCCAGGGGTCTCAAGGCCTTGGAACTTTGGCAGACAGATGTTACTCAAGTTGCCGAGTTTGGCCGGCTCAAGTATGTGCATGTTACGGTGGACACATTCTCCTCTGCTATGTGGGCTTCAGCTCACACGGGAGAAAAGACCCGCGATGTCATTGCTCACTGGAGGCAGGCCTTTGCCGTTTTGGGCATACCCTCTGCTATCAAGACCGACAATGGTCCTGCTTATGCCTCGCAGAAGGTGCGGCAGTTCCTGCAGTTGTGGGGTGTTTCTCATAAATTTGGTATCCCTCATTCTCCCACAGGCCAGGCAATTGTAGAACACACTCATGGTACACTCGAGCGTGTTCTTCAAAAACAAAAACGGGGAATGCAGGGTGAAACCCCACACAGTCGGTTGCAAAAGGCTTTGTGTACAATTAATCACCTTACGGTGCCGCAGAACTCAAATAACCCTGTTATCCTGAACCACCACCTTTCGTTACAGGCTTCGGACGACATGCATCAACCTTGAGCGAAGGTCCAGATGCGAAATCTAGTCACCAAGCAATGGGAAGGTCCCTATGACCTTATCGCTTCGGGACGCGGGTATGCATGTGTCTCCATGGATACTGGCGTACGCTGGGTACCTGTGTTAGGATAGGGTTAATAATTTCGGTTACCAGAGAAGCTGGGAATAGAGTCTCCGCTTCACTGCAACCAGATGTTGCTTTCATTGTTTTAACCAAATCAAGTATAACTCTGCCTGGGTAATCGGGATGGGGGGAGAAGGAGAAGATTGGGACGACTTGTATTTGGAAACTAGGTCGGGTGAAACTGTACCTAATCATCATAAGATAGATGATCGAATTGTAATGATTTTTGGTAGCTAAACATGATTATTATTTCAAACCAGAATCGTAAAGAAGGTATTTACAAAATTCATGCTTGAATGTATACAATAGAACAATGTAGGCTTAATGATTAACATAGAGTTATGTAATGAAATGGTATAATACGGGGCCCTTCTTGGACCCTCGTTGGAGTTGGATTTGGGTTTGTACCCCGGCTCCCAGAGCTCTTCAATAAAGCACCTCATAATCATTCCGGTGGTTATGTGTTTTCCTCGCTAACATTTTGGCGACCCAGGCGGGACCCTGTGAGCGCTGCTGAGGACCTCCCGTCCCGATCACGCTCCAGCCGGCACCGAGGGATTCTCGGGGAGCCCATCGAGGCGGGACCCCCCACCGCTCACAACGTCCCCTGGAGAAGAGGTAAGGTGCTTTATTCTGGTCTGGTCTGGTCTGGTGCGTGCCTGTCAGACACGGCGAAAGCTGCGCGTGGTTGGGCTAAGGAATTCCTGGTAATGCCTAGGCGCCGTCCGTTAGACAGGGCGAAAGCCCTGCAGGTTCGGCATTGGTGGTGTTATGTACTGTAACATATGGAGAAGCTGAAGGGTTTAAAAGTAGGGGTTATGGGCGGCAATGCCCCCATACCCGCTTCTCCTTTGGGGTGCTTGGCAGCATACGGGAAGGATGAAAATTTTGGTCAGGAATTACAGAAGGATAAATTGATTAATTATTGCAATACATGGTGGCCTGGTTATGTTTTGCCTGATAATCAGAGGTGGCTGGAGAATGGATCTTTGGAACCGAATCTAATATCATGGCTGATGGAGTATTGCGAATAATGGGGGAGATTGGATGAAGTTACGTATTTGTTTCATTTACAGGAAAAGCCAGAGTGGCTGGCTGAGTATGGGTTAAAAACAATGATCTTTGAAAACAATCAGTGCCTGGCTTGTGTCCAGGATAAGCGTTGTGTGGAACACTTGGTTTTGAGTGCAAGTTTGGGGAAAAGGGGGGAGAAAATGATTTAGAAGCTGATTTGTTAGTGGGACCCACAGTTCCCACCAGTGCCCCCCCCCCCTCGACATTGAGTTCCCCTTCGCTTGGTCTCACCCAACCTGATTCTCTTACCTCTCCCCAGCTTACTCCTATCTCTTTCCCCTGCTGACACCTGCTCCTGTCCCCCTGACTTTCGTCTGTCATTTTCACCTGCTCCTTCCTTCCCCGAGAAATAACCAAGATGTAGCTGTGATAAAGAGACATGGGGAGGGTGCAGAAGGAGCGGATAGTAGTGGGAGTGATGAAGATAAACCAGTAACCCCGGTATCTCATTGGATCTGGTTAAAATTGGCCCCTGCCTGGCCTAAGGCAGAAGGGGCAAGAGTTAAGAAATTTGGACAAATTACTTGAGGTGGCTTAAAGTTAATAACAATAGAGAAAAGTGGCTGCTAAAAAACAGGGACAGAGTCTTTTGGCAGTTTTACAAGGACAAGGGTGAGGATGTAGTAGAACTGGTCGGAATGGTAATAGAAGTGGTTTTGGCAGAAGCCATGCAAAACTAATAATAAATCAATGCTTACTTATTTATGCTTACTTACTTATTAGAAAGTCATTAGAAAAAGAGTGCCCAAACCGGTTTACCCAGAATGGTCAGCCCCAAGCAGACAGCGTAGCTGGAGTCATGGTCTTATGTGAAAGAAAGCCAGGATTAAAGGAACCCATGGTGACTTTGTGTTTAGAAGGAAAGAAGGTTACCCTTCTTACATACACATTCTGTATTGAACTGTATGGAAGGGCAAATTGAGAATAAGTTGACTGTAATCACTGGAGCCACAGGGAAGGAAGAAACACGGTCATTCCTGCAACCCCTAGATTTCAGTTTTGGGAATAATGTTTTAACACATGAATTCTTGTATTTGCCTGAGTGCCCAATTCCGCTCTTAGGGCATGATTTATGGGTGGCACTTGAAGTGGTAATTACTTTTGAGAATGGTGAACTTGTAATGAGGATACCTGAGTCCAAAACAGGAAAGATTTTAATGATAAAAGAAAAGCCAATCCCTAATATTCCTAAGGAGGTAGAAGATGCAGTGATTCCTTCTGTATGTGAAACGGATGTACCTGGAAAATTTAAATTGGCACAACCAGTACATGTAGAATTGAAAGAAGGAGAAAATGCTGTACGGATTAAACATTACCCTATAAAACAAAAGCAAGACAGAGAATAGCAAAGACTATTGATAAATTCTTAAAATATCAAATTCTAGAAGAATGTGAATCAGAATACAATACTCCAGTTTTTCCAGTGAAGAAGCCCAATGGTGAGTATAGACTTGTACAGGATTTGAGAGGCATAAGTGAGATAACCAGAGATATTTATCCAGTGGTGGCCAGACCTTATACATTGTTAGCATCTGTAAAGGAGATATAAATGGTTCACTGTATTTGATCTAAAATATGCCTTTTTCTGCATACCCCTTGACCAAGATAGTAGGAACCTATTTGCCTTTGAGTGGGAACATCCTGGAAGTGGAAGAAAGTCCTAACTCACCTGGACTCGATTACCGACGGGTTTTAAAAACTCCCCGACCCTGTTCAGGAGTCAGCTGGCAAAGGAGCTGGAAATCTGGACTAAAGAAGGACAGGTAACAAGAGACCAGTACCTATTGCTCCAATATGTAGATGATATTCTGATTGCTACTGAAGAAGAGACAACCTGCATAAAGGTAACAACTGAGATTTTAAATTCCTTGGGAATGGGAAGATATAAGGTGTCCAAAGCAAAAGCCCAGATTGCCCAACAGACTGTTATCTACCTTGGATGTGAAATCTCCCAAGGGTAAAGAAGGCTGGGTACTAATCATGTTCAAGCTATTTGTGATATTCCAGAGCCACGAAATCTTCATGAGCTGCGAATTTTCCTTGGAATGACCAGGTGGTGTCACCTGTAGATCGTGGACTATGGACTGATTGCAAAACCCTCATATGAGGCTCAGGAGACTCAGCTGTTCGTCTGGGGCAAACCACAAAGGAAGCCTTCCAGAAAATGAAGGAAGCATTGACGACTGCTCCTGCATTAGGGTTACCTGATTTATCTAAAGACTTTCAGCTGTATGTACATGAGAGGCAGCACCTGGCACTGGAAGCCCTGACCCAACGATTGGGAAGTTGGAAAAGGCCGGTGGGTTACTTTTCCAAACAACTTGACAACGTAAGTGCTAAGTGGCCCTCATGTCTGCAGGCAGTGGCAGCTACTGTGCTACTGATACAAGAAGCCAGGAAGCTCACGATGGGAAGACATATTAATGTCTTCGTGCCACACATGGTAACCACAGTCCTGGAGCAGAAAGGGGGCCACTGGTTCTCTCCGAGTCGGATGATGAAGTTCCAGGTAACCCTGACCGAGCAGGATGATGTGACACTAAAAACAACTAACCTTTTGAATCCAGCCTCATTTCTAGGTACTCCAGCTAAGGAAGGTCCACTGGAACATGACTGCGTAGAGGTGATTGAGTATACCTATTCAGCAAGAGCAGACCTGAAAGATACTCCTCTGGAGCAACCAGAATGGGAACTTTTCACAGATGCAAGCAGCTTTGTGGAAAATGGAATGAGATACGCTGGATGTGCGGTAACCACAATTAACACAGTAGTAGAAGCAAAAGCATTACCACCTAATACATCTGCCCAGAGGGCAGAACTGGTTGCATTAACCAGAGCATTAGAACTGAGTGAGGGGAAAGCAGTCAACATATGGACTGACTCAAAATATGCCTTTGGAGTAGTGCATGTACACAGAGCATTATGGAAGAGAGGACTACTGTCCTCCCAAAGGACACATATTAAACATCAAGATGCAGTCCTACAACTAATAAATGCAGTACAAAAACCCAAACAAGTAGCAATCATGCAATGCAAGGCACATCAATTGGGCAGTTCTAAAATTTGTGAAGGGAATGGAAGAGCAGATTGGACAGCCCATCAGGTGGCACGGGAAGTGCAGAAAACAATGGCCTTGATTCCGTCAAAACTTAATGTCTCTCAATTCAATTTACCTCCCAAGCCAAAGTACACAATAGAAGATGACAGACTGGCACATCTGCTGAAGGCACAGAAGAACACAGAAGGGTGGTATGTAACCACACAAGGGAAAATAGTGGTACTCCCCTTGGTAATGAGAGAAATCTTACAAATAAGACATAATGAGTGTCATTGGGGTGCAGAGGCATTGGTAAAATCACTGAAACGAGATATAATCTCGGTACAGATGCAAACAATGGCAAAATCAGTAATGTCAAAATGTGAGATTTGCTTAAAGAACAATCCAGTGGCCAGACGACAAACACAGCTAGGAAGAATTCGGGTGGGGACAAAACCAAGAGATTATTGACAGGTAGATTTTGCAGAATTACCCAGAACTCAAGGATATAAGTATTTGATAGTAGGGGTTGACACATATTCTGGATGGCCAGAAGCCCTTCCCTGTCGCACCAATGAAGCAAAGGAAACAGTTAAGTGGTTACTACAGGAGATTATTCCCAGGTTTGGGGGTGCCTATAGGGATATCATCAGATAGAGGCCCACATTTTATAGCCAGGGTGGTACAGGAAGTGAGTAGATTATTGAGAATCTCTTGAGACCTCCACACCCCATGGAGACCCCAGTCAAGTGGACAGGTGGAAAGGATGAACCAGACATTGAAGAGGCAGCTTAGTAAGATATACCAGGAAGCCAAATTGCAATGGCCACAAGCATTACCAATAGCATTGCTGGGGATTCGGATAAAACCTAAGAGTAGAATGTCAGTCAGTCCCTATGAGATATTGTATGGGAAGCCATATGAATCTCCAAACCCTAATCCAAATGTACACGTTACAGGGAAACAAGATGTGTATAATTATGTTCTGTCTCTTAAGAAAACTTTAGCACAGCTCCAGAGAGCTCTCCTGTAGAATAAACCACTGAGTCTTGAAAATCCAGTCCACGACATCAAACCGAGAGACAAGGTGTACCTCAAGACCTGGGATGGAAAGCCATTGAAGAAAAAGTGGACTGGTCCTCATCAAGTACTACTAACCACCTTTACAGCTGTCAGAGTGGCTGAAGTGGAACCCTGGATACGCTACACCCGAGTGAAGAAAGTCCCTCGTGGAGCTGTGTCGTGGGCTGCGCAAGCTGTAGGACCAACAAAGCTGAAGATAAGACGTCTGTAACTGTTTTCAATGGTGTCAGTAACCACGCTCGTTTGGGGGTTAATGTTAACCTCATGTATTTTAATGTTACCATTAGGAATTACGTTTGCTTTGGGATATGGAATGCACGGAGGTCTACCAACTGCTCTTCATTCTAAAGTGAAGAGAGAGGTACAAACAGGAACACAGGTAATAGAAGCTCCTAATACAATTCAAGCTGAAATGTGATGATTGGATTAATCAAAGACTTTGCCAAAATGCAAAACACCACTAGAATAACAGCCTGCCTGCCAATACCAAAGGCAGCAGAGGACCCAATAAGTTGGGGAATCATAACATCAAAACTACCTAATATAAAAGAGAACAAAACAGTTAAATGTAAACAGGTAACAGAAAAATGTGACAGGAAACCCATTAGTGTGGAAGTGTGAAGAAAATGAGTGGAAAGGATCAGAACCCTGAGATAATGCATGGTCTGTGGGTATATTTCAGAAATTTCAATATATAGCAAGCACTCCTTGGTGCATTAAATGGAAAAGCCCTAAAAATGAAACAGATCCAGCGATAGTAAACACTGGTACTGCTAGCAGAAAAGAAACAGCAAAAGTAAATTGGTGGACATGTGATAAGATTTATGACTGCACCTCTGACGACCTGGAGGTAAAACAATGGTCACCTTTGGCTGTAGCCTTGCAAATTGGTTGTGCTTGCAGAGGAATCAAACACAAACAGGGCAAAATCGCACCCAGGATCATAGTAGGATGTAGTAAGAGTACAGTCCGAAGTCCGGGGCAATTTGTATGGGCAACAAGTGATGGTGCTTGGACAACACACTTGCCAGTAGACAGGGAGGTAAAGGAAATTACTCTGGGTCTCCCCACCTTATGCCCAATCTGGAAAAGGTCCCCATTTAATGGGAGCCGTGAGCTCCTGCAGATAAAAACAAAACAAGATATCTCGAATAATCAAAATCAAGATGACACCTGGCAAGAACCCTCTAGTGGAGTAAAATTCGGGTGGGCCCTGGAATCTCTGTTTGGTCCTGTTGCAAATTATCAGAATAGGGAAATGCTGTGTAAAATCACAGGTCAGGTAAAAAATTAGCAAGAGTTGCACAAGAAGGATTTAGTAAATTCAATATGCAGTTACAAGCTACTACCAAAATGACTTTACAAAATCGATTGGCTTTAGATATGTTACTCCTGAAAGAACACGAAGTGTGTGGATATTTAAAAGGACAAATTGACCATTGCTGCATCCACATCCCAAATGTAACAACAAATGTAGAACATGATATTAGCCAGTTAGGACAGATAGAACATGAGGTACAAGAGGAACAAAAAGATTTAGCTACTACTTGGTTAGACAAAATTTTTAAAGGATTAGGATTGAATATTAATTCATGGGTGAAATCTATCCTTCAAAATGTAATAATTTTACTGATTATGTTTCTAGTGATCTGGTTAGTTTATAGGACCCTAAAAGAGGAAATACAAACAAGAACATCCTGGAACAGAACAATAATGAAGGCGCTGACATGAGACAAGACTGCACCTTCAGCACCTCTGCCCTGCACTAATGAAGCCCACATCAACCTCGAATTTGAAGCTGAACATCCAATATAGAAGATGAATGGACTGTACTGAATGAAAGCATTTACACTTAGTAGATTTAAAGTGAAATACTTTCAAAGGGGGGAATGTTAGGATAGGGTTAATAATTTCGGTTACCAGAGAAGCTGGGAATAGAGTCTCCGCTTCACTGCAACCAGATGTTGCTTTCATTGTTTTAACCAAATCAAGTATAACTCTGCCTGGGTAATCGGGATGGGGGGAGAAGGAGAAGATTGGGACGACTTGTATTTGGAAACTAGGTCGGGTGAAACTGTACCTAATCATCATAAGATAGATGATCGAATTGTAATGATTTTTGGTAGCTGAACATGATTATTATTTCAAACCAGAATCGTAAAGAAGGTATTTACAAAATTCATGCTTGAATGTATACAATAGAACAATGTAGGCTTAATGATTAACATAGAGTTATGTAATGAAATGATATAATATGGGGCCCTTCTTGGACCCTCGTTGGAGTTGGATTTGGGTTTGTACCCCGGCTCCCAGAGCTCTTTAATAAAGCACCTCATAATCATTCCGGTGGTTATGTGTTTTCCTCGCTAACACCTGCAAAGTGTGTCCGTCCTGACCTGAGACCGCAAAGACAGAATTCGGCCAACAGACAGCCAGGAGACCGTGACCAAGATGAAGGTCAACAAGTGGAGGAACCACTGAGTGATGACTCTAATGCCGACGATCGCTCCGATGCTCCTTCCACGTCAAGAAATTGAACATTGTTCATTTTCTTTTTTCCTTTTTTCTTTTTTAATGGTAAAAGGGTGAGATGTTGCCTCAAGTTTGCCTGTTTTTCACTTTTTGCATTTTGTTCTCACGCAGCTTCAAGTAAACTATGTATATTATTAGAATTGTTTACATTCTTCCTCTCTAGGAGGAGAATGATGATTGATGGTGATGGTCACCAACGAGGTCGAAGAGGTGGCTACCTGTGTAGCCAATCTTGGCCTGTCTGTAAATTTGTATATATATGGAGTCAGAAAAATAAAGTAGAAGCTTTCCTGCTTGACCTCCTGCTGGCCTGCGTTGTCCTTTCGTGCTTCTAACAGCAGCCGCAAGTGTGACCCTCCGTCACAAGTGTGACCTCGACGGTGGGAAAGGAATTCAGCCTTCTGTGTCTGAGGTCACACATTACTAAGAAGCATTAAAGTCCAAAACTTGTGAGAGAAATCGAGGAGGAATTACAGCCAATTCTGATTCAGTGACTTCATAGAGACAACTGGAAATGTGGTGCCAGTGGAACACAGGAACCCAAGGGGGAGCCACAGCAGCGAATTGTTTGTTTCAGCTGAACAACTGGTGAGAGCAGAAGGAAAACGGTGAAACCTTTATTTTAGAACACCTTGGAAATTGAACGCTAATTCTGCATTTGTGGCTCAGATCTCCCCCAAACCTATTTGCCTTTGGAAAGAGCTGAAATGATGCTATAAAACCTTCATTTTTCTAAATAAGGCATGACCTTGGTTATCTACTCCAGTTTCAAATTGCATCTCGTGGAATTGTGTTCCTGCATTATAGGATTCCAAGGTCAGGAATGGGGATCAGAGAAGCCAAGCATCACCCAGCTCAGCACCTACAGGGCTGCTTTGGCAGTGGATCATAATATTCAGCTCTGTTTCCAGCACTTTCTGAGATCTGATAAACATGATGTCCTGCAAAGAGAGGAGGCTCCTTGGCTGTGACACATTGCTCCAGCACAGGTAGTGAGCTAATGGGAAGCAAATGAAGAGGAAGAGGGGTTTGCCGGAGCCCAGTGTGATGTGAATGTTAACAAGTCCCCTCACATCATGAGCTTCCCTGCTCTCCACTCCCTCCCTCCCTGCCTTTCCCTTTTATGAGCCAGCCTGAAATCAGGGAATTACATGCTAAGGAAAACCCTTTAGCTAAACATATAATTATTCTGCACAGGATCAGTGCAGCACAGTTAATCAGTTTACCAACTGAATTAATTTATTTTTTTATGTCTACATCTCCTGTTGACAGTGCAGAAATTCTAGATTTAAAGGGGGGGAAATGGCTTGCAGTTGTGAAATGAGTGTCTACAGCAGACCATTTATTAGGAGAGAAACCTCCACTGCAGGCTATTTTGGCAGACAAACCTGTCAGTCCCCAAGACTTAGAATCACAGACTCTGTGTGGAGTTATTACAGGTACTTAAGGAATAGCTGGTTTCCCATTTTAATTTTCAGCTGTTCAATAACATTGCATTCTCTGAAAGTCACAGCTGTATTTTCGTTGCATTGTATTTCATTTCATTACATTTCCTTGGACTGCTTTGAAAAGTGAGCATTTATTTGGACAGAGATGTCACTTCCCTGTGAATGAGTTCACATTTCAAATTACCTACTTGTAAACTACTCCCCTTGGGAAGTACATCATCTCCAATGCTTTTGGTTGTAAAAGCACAGAGAACTCTCTTCACATTTTGCCTCCAGTGGAAACATACTCTCACCCTTTTGTTAATTCAATAAGACATGCTAGCTCCCCTCTGTACCCCAAACCCCCAGATTCTGTACAGGACTCCTCTGCTCAGTGCACGTTGAAATGGAAGAGTTTGGGTTTGGAATGTTCGCTGATAACCTGCCAAGTGTCCCTGAGTTTCACAGGGAGCTCCTGTGCCAAAAAGCAACAAAATTCTCCAGGTAAAGCATTCCAGATGCACATTTTGGAGGGCAGTTTGCCATTTACTCACATTAATATGTTAAACCTAATCCAGGGAAAACTGACCAGCTAAAAACCACTCTGACCCTGAAGGTACTGGGGAGCTTTATGGGCAATTTTTTTTTTTTTTTTTTCCAGTGGGGTCACCATGGAATCTGAGCAAGGCAAAGGTTTTTTCCTAAAGTACCTTTTGGGTCCATAGTACACTTCCCCAGGAAAACGGGTAAGTCATGTAAGAAATGACTGTATACCGAGGGAAACACCTGAAAACCATTTGGAGATATTCAAAATTTTGGAAAATTTGGAGGGGAAAAAAGAATACTGACTAAAAAATGTTGTTAAAAATACCTTCCCAAATAATGTTGTCAGCTCCTTTGAAACCTTCCCTTTTAACCACAGTGCCTTCTGCTGTATCTGCTAAACTTTACAAAATATTTTTGTATATAAAGACAGTTTCTTTAACACAAAAGTATCCGGAGTTTTAACCTCTAGAACCTCTGATAGCCTCAGGAATCAATTTCTCCAGACTTGTATGGCCTTTTCAGGTTGTCCACACCATCAGATGCAGTTCTCTAATTGAATTCCAGCTGAGTGTGTTCCCGAGAAAGGAACTGTGGATAAAAACAAGATGCCAACTTGTCATTATAATGTTCCTTAAAGCCTACCAATTTTTACTTTTTTGGCGAGTAACATTTCCTAAAGGAAAAGAACAGAAGGGTGTCTCCTCTTGAGGAGGGAGGGATTCAGGCTGAAGCTGCTGCTCTCATCAGATGCTGAAACCAGGACACGTTCTGAGGAGCTGGGTCTCAAGACATTAGCATAATTTTCGTGGCTTCCTTCCATCTTCTCTACAGTTATTTGATGCTTCTGGTACTCACTGCTAGTTAGTTTGGACTTTGCTAACAGATTTTAGAGGTAAGTTCTAATGGCTTCAAGGGATATGATAAATGCAAGTTTTAAAAGCGTGTTGCCATCATTTCCCTGTGAAATATGTTGTCATTTACAATCTCCACAAATAAAACTGTCTACATATTTTTAAGCCCCCCCAAGGTATATTACAGTGGCAGCAATTGTTCCATTGTTTATTAACATGTTGCTATCTACAGTCAAGATAATACTCATTCCTAAAGTGGTAATTTTTTGAAAGTGTCTTTAATTTATCTTTTAATGCTGTGAAAGAAGTGACCTTTCAGGATAAAAGAACTACATAAAGACTACCTTATCACTGAAAATCACTGCCTGTGCAGACCTTTGACTTCCCTGGCACATGGATTTAGCAGAGTGACTGTAGCCAACATAGCTGAGCTCCACATCACATGGAAATTACAGGCAAACAGTGGCCACACTTGGGCAATTTTTCCAAAGTAAGGTAGTTACAAGTAGTTTTAAACTGACTCGGGTCTGTCATTTGTGTGGGTTAGGTCTTTTCTTTGACTGCAACTGAACAATGCATCTGCAAAGGTAAATACTGAAATAAAAAGGAGGCTTGCAATATTAATGTGGGGGAAATGGACAAATGTGCAACTTTCCTGTTTGTGGATGTGCAGCTCACATTACCAAGGAAAATATCAACGTTGTGAATACTTCAGTGTTCATTGCATTATCTTTATTTATGCTTGAACACAGAGGCACAGCACTGAGAGTGCTGCCTACTCCAGATATCCCTGTGGATGATGCACTGTGCAGTCTGGTATGGAAATCCAACTGTCAGGCAGACATTTAAAAACCTGTTGCTTGTATGACCTTCCTCCACTGCACATCATGGATTACTTTTCCCCAAGATGTAATTAGTTTGCATCAGAAAAGATAAAAAAGTAGCAGGAAGTAATTTAAAATTTAGCAACAAGTATTCTACACACTTTGACACTTAATTTACATTATAATTCAAGTAGGGAGTTAAAATAGCAGAGTGATCTGTCCACTTTTTAACTCATTTATGTGCTGAGAATGAAGGTGTGGATCAGAAAACTCCTCTGCAAATACATTAGGATTTGATATCACCTAATGACATTGGATTCTGGGAATAGATCCTATATCTAAAGGTGTAGGATCCATCCCAATAACCTGCTTAAGCTCTCCCAGTTACCCCGAGTTCCCAAACACCTGAGAAACAAAGTACATACATTCCCCTAGACACCATTTGCTTCACAAGACTCTGTGCTTGTAAAAAAATAATTAGCTGGTAATGGCAACCTGTCTGATGAGCACCAAAACAGCCCAATTTCAGCAAAGTGTGGAGATGTAGCTTAGCAAAATGAGATCAGAACCATTCCCTTATTAATGAGAATACTTTTAAAGCTTTAAAGACATTCGAGTGGACATCCAATTCAACCCTCCTATAAGTTCAGTAATCACATTACAGGAATCATGAGTAACCTACACCCCAAATTTGCACCTCTTCTCCTTATATAACAGAGATCCCCAGTGGCAGGAATTACTTGTCTCAAAGACAGACAGCTCATCAGAAGCACTGTATAACAACACTAATGCATCCCTCTGAGGGAATACATTCTCCTCCCACTCTGGAGAAATTTAAACCACTTATCATCAGAAAAATCCCTCGCCCTCCCATCCACCCCGATCTGTTTGCAGCACAGCCGAGCACTGTCAGGCAAAACATGTCACAGCTGATGGCTGTGTTGTGAAACTGCGAATGTGCGGGGAAATCATCATTCCTGTCAAGTTATCCCGGCGAATTTCCCCGCGGAGCCATGCTCAGCCCTGCGCCTTCCCACGACTGGCATGGACACAAAGCCTCAGACACACGGCTGGGCAGCCTGGACAGAGCAGGACATGTCCCTGAAGAAGCAGGATGCCTCAGTCTAGCCCCTGGCTCCTGGTGCTCCTTGTGGTGCCCAAAACTACAGACAAGCACTGTACAGCCACTGCATCAGATCACCTGATATGAGCGAACCAGACCTAATCAGGGTAAATTTAAAGCACCCAAACATCCCGACGTTACCCTGTGCGAGGCACAATGGAGCCGTGAGACACGAACACTTTCTGTCTGCATTGTCCAACAAATGCAGTTGATCCCCGCTCCGCTGTCGGCAGCAATTCCCACAGCACAGCACAGCTCAGGAAGCCTCTCCTCAGCCCTGTCTCTAACAGCTACTGGGCAAAGCAGCGCAGGGATGATCAGAACTGAATAAACTCTTCCCAAAACAAAGATTGCGAGAGCACGGATGCAAATTGCCAGGATCTGAAGTACAGACAATACACGGCAATAAATGAATCCTACCTTTCATCCAATCCACTACTTGCTTGGGCGTCCACTTGCTAATAGGTTCCATAACGAGAGCCATCATCAGATCACTTTATCATTCACACCAAAATCAGGGAAAAAAGGAGAGAAAAATTGTATCAGAGCATGGCTGGGCTACGAGAGCTGTCGGATTTTATAGAGCAGTTCAAAGAGAAGATGATGCTTTGTCCCTCCAGGTTCCTCCTGCACTGATTCAGTAATATATAAAATTACACTGCTTGATCAGCTCTGGCACCTCCCCCTCTGCACACAGCCTGCAAAACCCGGAGCACCGAGCCAGGAAATGGTGCAGTACAAACTTACTTACCAAAGCCTCTGCCCGCCGAGCCACCGGCACGGATAAAACATGGCATTACATGTTATAAACGGGCCAGGAGACCTGCTCCTTTGAAAAGCCTTTATTAGTCAGCTCTTTCAAGGGGGAACTCGAGGGGTCGCCTGCGCCGCCGCTGCTCCTGTCGCCGCTCTCGCTCCTGTCGCCGCTGAGGATCAGGTGTCAGGCGAATCTGCTGCTCTCCCCGCAGTAGAGTCGGGAGTTCCGGCCTCGCGGGAATCCCCAGGAACTCAACTGGGCTCGGGTGGTCTAGGGGCGTCACTTCTTCCCAGTCTCTTTGTGGTCATGGCGAGGCGGCAGAAGCAGAATTCAGTCCTTAGGTAGCTGAGGGTCTTCTCGGTGTTGTAGTGTCTCCCTTTTATCTGGATTTTGTGCTGGGTCGCGGCTTTTGGGTCCGTTTGCCGGCAACTGCACTTCGGTTTGGAGCGGTGCACCATGGAAGTCCTTGGATTTTCCTATTAGGCGGGGCCAGCAGTTCGAGGAGCCGGCGGGAATGGCGACAGTCTAGCCCGACGGAAGGGGAAGGGAACCCGGGGTTTTAGAGGGGGTATACAACTTGGAATAAGGTTTTGAGGGTACAAATTTCGGTACAAACAGCATAACTTTCTTAACAGACAGGTTACAACTGGCATAACATTTTAAACAGCATAACTTTCTTAACAAATGACAGACTGTGTCAAAAAAGGGAATTTCTTACATTTCATTCATTTCAGTCCCCCCTCTATTTCTTTGATCGGGCCTTTGCCCGCATCAATTGGCAGTTTTTGATTCATGGGAATATCTTTTATTTAGGTTTTTTTTTTTTTTTTAGTTTGAGGTTCTAACTAAAGTAAAACTATTCTCTTATAGGGCACTTTCCAGTTAGGCGCTGCTTAAATGTTGCAGCATTTCATGCAATCTAATACTGCTTTATATCAAAACACGTGGGATTTACATGAGTGTGAACTCTTATAAGGGACTGCAGGTTCTCCCCGTCATAGATGGGATGGTGTGTAGTTCTCCCAAGAGTCCAGTATGAACCATTGTCTCGATCTCACCTGGTCTTGCCTCTTGGGTTGGGGAAGTGGGACAATAGCTCTTAGAGCATGCTCTTTCGATGTGTTTGCTCAATAGGACTATGTTTTAGTCCTCCCAAGAGTCCAGTATGAACCATTGTCTCGATCTCACTTGGTCTTGCCTCTTGGGTTGGGGAAGGTATTTAGCTGGCCTTATGGAGTTCCTTTCAGTGTATTCCCACTTCTTTTTCAGTTTTTGATTAGCCCTTCTGTGGTGTGCCCTATGAGAGATCTGTAATGATATTATCACAACTTTTTTTAAAACAGCTTAACACTTAGAACATTTTTAAATGACAGCTTTTGATAACAACTTGAAAAGATTTTGAACAACGGGTTTTTTGTTGGGTTTTTTTGTTTGTTTGTTTGTTTGTTTCTAATTGGACTTTGGTTGTCTTTTGAAGGTTATTTTAAGTGTGTAGGGAGTCTTTGCTGGGGTATCAGAGTCACTGGGAAGTGGCAATGGTTTTTTTTATTCGGGATAGTTGTGTATGGTGAAGCCCCTATGTCTGACCTTGGTCGAACTTAGATTTTCAAGAGTGCTAGGGGCAAACATTTTAGCCAATTCATTCCAGTTTTTGTTATTAATTTAGTTAATACATTTTTGAAGGTTTTATTTATTCTCTCAATTCTTCTTGAGCTTTGAGGATGCCAGGGTGTATGTAACTGCCATTTCATTCTTAAGGCTTAAACAACATCATGCAGGACTTGTGCTACAAAGTGGGGGCCTCTGTCTGAAACGATGTTATTTACCAGTCTATATCGGGGGATGATGTGTTCTAGTAGTATCTTTATTACCAATTGTGCTGTTTCCCTTTTTGTAGGGAAGGCTTCCACCCAATGCGTTAAGTGATCAACTATAACCGAAAGATGCTTATGTCCCTGTACTGGAGGCATTTCTGTGAAGTTTGTTTGTATATTTTGAAAGGGTCTTAATGCTATTTGTCTTCCCCCTGGTGTGGGCTTTTTCATTACTTTTTGATTTACTTTTTGACAAATTAGGCATCTTTCAGTAACTGCTCTAGTCAGGTTATAGATTCCAACACATAGGTGTTCTCTCAGAAAATCATTACACAACTCTTGGGTGCCCCAGTGAGTTAAGTTGTGTATTTCTGCCAGCATTTTTCGAGCTATTGCCTTATTTAGGAATTTCTTTCTATCTGGGGTCAGCCATTCCCCTTGCTTCCTTTGGTGTAAACCTAACTTTTTTATTTTTTGTAATTCATTTTTATTATACATTGGTTTATTAATTTTGTCAGCTGGTATATCATTCAAGGTAAGAATTTTTATTGGTTCTCCCAGCCTTTGAGCTGCTAGTTTGGCTGCTTGATCAGCTACTTGGTTGCCCCTTCCTTCAAATGTGTTTCCTTTTTCATATCCTTTGACATGTACAATTGCTATTTCTTGGGGCTTCGTAAGAGATTCTAATATTAATTTAATTAATTCTTTATGTATCAGATCTTTCCCTTTTGAATTTAGGTAGCTTCTTTTTTCCCAGATCTTTCCAAATGTGTGTACTATTTTAAATACATATCGCAAGTTTGTGTAGATTGCACCTCGGTCTTGTTTTAGTAAATCTAATCTCCTTTTGAGAGCATAGACTTCACAACACTGGGCAGACCAGTTTGGGGGTAGTTTTTCTTTTTCTGTAACTTTTAAATTGTTTCTTTTTTTTACCTTCGACTATTGCATAGCCTGATATCCTTTTTCCTTCAGTCAGCCTAGATGATCCATCAATAAATAGCACCCTCCCATATGGTAGAGGTATATCTTCAAGATCCTCTCTTGCTTTTGTTTGTAAATCTATTATTTCTATGCAATTGTGCTCTAAGTTTGGTGTGGGTTCCCCTGAGAGGGACTGGGCAGGATTTAGACTTTTTGATGTAGTTAGCTCTAAATCACTGGTGCCGGTTAAAATCACTTCATATTTTAAAATTCTAGAGTCAGTCAGCCATTGTTGAGCTTTTTGGCTCAACACTGTCCTGAGATCATGGGGTGTGTGTGCAATGATTTTTCTTTGCAGTGTCAGCTTTTGTGCTTCCTCTACAAGAACAGCTGTGGCTGCTACAGCCTGGAGGCAAGCCGGCCACCTTCTTGCAACTGGATCCAGAAGTTTGGAAAGATATGCGACAGGCTTTTTGTGTCCTCCCCATTCTTGGGTTAATACTTCATAAGCTATTCCCCCTTCAGAGTTAATGAATAGGTCAAACTTTTTCTTAAGGTCTGGGAGACTCCGGACAGGGGCTGAAGACAATTTTGTCTTTAGGTCTTTCAACTGTTCTTCATCTCTATCTGTCCATTTCACAGGTTCAGGTTGGACTAATTTCTCATATAGGAATTTAATACTTTGGGAATATTTTTTTTCCCACAGCTTGCAATAACCAAATAGTCTTAATAATTTTCGTGTATCTTTCTTTGTGGTTGGAGCTGGGACTGAGAGCATACCTGAGATTCTCTCAGGGCTTAATTTCTTACACCCTTCCCCAATGAGGTGTCTGAAGCAGGTGACCCACGATTCTACAAACTGCAATCTGTTCTTTGACACTTTGAGGCCTTTTTCCCCTAGAAAATTCAGTAGATTAATACTGGTTCCCTTCACTTTATCCTGCTTTTTCCCCGACATTAGGAGGTCATCTACATACTGCAGGATCTGCACACCGTTTTTAGGGATAAACTGTCTCAGTAACTCTTCTAGGGCTTGCCCGAAGAGGTTTGGGCCTTCAGTGGACCCCCGAGGAAGACGAGTCCATCTTAGTTGCTGCCCTCTCTTACTTTCAGGGCACTCCCACTCAAAAGCAAACCAATCTCGGCCCCCCTCTGCCAAAGGACAGGTCCAAAAAGCATCCCTTAGATTTATTACAGTAAACCAGGACTGCTCTCCAGGAATCCTGCTCAGGAGCGGGTAGGGGTTTTGTACCACCGGGTGCCTGGTAATTGTCTTTTTGTTCACTTCTCTTAGGTTTTGCACTGCCTTTTTTACAGCCAGAATAGGAGTGTTGTGGGGTGACATACAAGGTTTTAATATTCCTTCTGTGAGTAGATGGGTTATAATTGGGGTTAGTCCTTTTTTCCCTTCTAGAGAAATAGGATATTGCCTGACCCTTATAGGAGGTGTCTTTTCTTGTATTTTTATTTCTATAGGTGGGATATCTAAATATTCATATTTTCTCTCCTCAGCCCAGACCTCTGGCCTGACTTCCCCTAAGTCTCTAACAGTCAGCCTCATGATTTGTAGCACCATTCTTCCTTTTCTAGGAAGAATCCTTACTCCTAACTGAACTTGCAGGTCCTTTCCCAGCAGGTTACTGTCTACTTTGGGTAGATATATCGAATTAGTGACACATCTTTTGGAATTTTCTTTAATTTCTACATTTTCTATAACTGAAGCCTTGAAAGGCTCCCCTTCTGCTCCTAGGACTTCACATGTCTTTCTTCTAATCGCAATTCCAACTGGAAGTCGATTAATACATGATTTATCTGCACCAGTATTCACTAAAAATTTAAACTCTTCATGTTGGGGACCTACTTCAAAATTTACTATGGGCCCTTCTTGATGTTTCATGGGGTCCCCTAACGCATAGAGCCCATGACACCCCCAATCCTCTTTGACCTCCTTCCTCAATAATTTTTCTAATGCCTCTTGTTCCTTCATGACAGTCTCATCAAATGACATTTTTTTGCAATGTTTCTTAAAGTGTCCTATTTCTCCACAATAATAACAGGCTCGGGTCTCTCCTGGTCTCTGAAGAGTACCCCAAGGTGGTGGGTTCCTTCCTCTTACCTTTCCTGGTAAGGATTTTGTGTTTCCTTCACCCTTAGTATCCTTTCTGAGATCCTTTACACTTTCCCTGGCCACGGCTACCATAATCCTGGTTTTTGCCTTTGTTTTTTCTTCTTCTCTCCTAAGGTATACTCTTAGGGCTTCCCTTAATAATTCATTTATTTCTCGGTCCTGCCAGTCCTTCATCTTTTCAAGTTTTCTTCTGATATCTGGCCAGGATTTTGTGACAAACTGTAATTTTAATAATATCTGTCCCTCTGGGCTATCTGGATCCAAATTAGAATATTGCTGGAAATTCCATCTGAGCCTGCTCAGCCAGGCTGCTGGGGTTTCATCTTTCTCTTGGGTCCTGTTAAAAGCTAATTTGGTGTTGCTACTCCGGGGAACAGATTCTTTAATACCTCTTATCATTAGGTTTCTATAATCTTCCATATTTCTCCTCCCTTCTCCTCTGTTTGGGTCCCACCCTGGGTCAGCTAGTGGCAACTTCTGGTCACTGGGGGGGCCCATTCGGTTTTCTCTTTCCCAGATGCGCATTCCTGCTGCTCTAACCAGCCGAACTTTGTCTGGATTGAACAGTATATTTAAGATGGAGTTTAGTTCTCCCCATGTATAAATATTTGGTTGGCAATTCTCACTGGGTTTTCAACTAGATTCCCCAGCTCTTTCTTAAAACTTCTGACTTCTGACGCTGTTAAAGGTGTATTGACAAATCCTATTCCTCCAACTGCCCCCCCCAATGGGACCTCCCTTAGGGGAAAGAGTTTGGTTTTTGACTTGGTGTTACTGTAAGGTCTTTCTGGGTTTTTTATTGCCTGACAGGATGCATTTTTAGGTGCCAGACCTAGCTCCCAGCTGTGAGGGGGTGCAGGGATTGTGGATGGTAAAGGAGAGGAGGCTAGACCAGTGTTAGGGAATGGCAGAGGGTAAGAGGGGTTATAAATTGGAGGGGGGTAAGCTGGGGAAGGAACAGGGATTACAGTTTGGGAAGGTATGATTTTTAGGTGAGGTTGGAGGATTACTTCGGGATAAACTGTAGGAGGAGGCAAATGTTCTAAGGGGTCCCAATTATGGCTAGCTTCTTTTTGGTTCTTCTGCTTTTCATTCCTTTGTTTCCCTTGCTGTAACTTACATATTTTTGTTGTTTTATTTTTGACTACTTGTTTTTGCCAACAGATAGCATAGAGTATCTGTTCAATACTTGAATCTCCTCGAGATTTCAAGTATTGAGTTAATTGTGAACACATCCAGGGGTCTCTAGTTCCACACCATGGCCATTTTGCAGGTAAATTTAGGTTAGGCCAAGCTTCTATGCAATAATGGATCATCTTGATTCTGTCTAAGCTTTTAGTGGCCTCATCAACCTCCCATAGTTCTAACATTTGTCCGAGTGGACTGTCTGGTGGAATATTTCTTATCTTTTTCTCTCTTTTCTCCTCAACCGGCTCCACGCTACTTATGTACGCCCCCATTTTCACTGGGTCTCAAATAAAAACTACGGTGCTCTTACCCTGACAGAAACTTTACTTCAGGGCAACACAAAGCAAAATTATCTGACCTTGTTTTAACTAAACTTCTTTAAGGTGCCCCTACACACACACAAGTTTAAAGGCGGGCAACCCAAATTTTAACTCTCACTTACTCTTTGAACACTCGTAAGTAGCCCCAGGGACCCTCTCTTAGGGTTTGGGCACTACCCCTGCCAGTGCTCGGAATGCTCCACAGGTAGCCTGGTGACCCGCCCTTAGGGCCTCAGCCACTACCCCTTAGCCAGCACTCCAGGGTTCCAGCCACCACCTACTGCCAGGATTTGGACATACAGCGTGCAATGTACTCACTCACCCTACCTAAAAGTCCCTCGCACTCTGGGACTCCCCTAACTCTTACTCCTCTGCACCCGGACAGCGTACCTCTTCTCTGGGTACCCCCGACCAATGCAGACTCTTTTATCCCAGCACCCCGACAGCTACTCCAGCCAGTCTCCAAAGCACCCCGAAAGCAGCTTATCTTTGCTACCCCAGCCGGTACTCAGACGTTCTGGGCCGTAGCCTCAGCCAGTGCTCTCTTTCTCTCCCCACACCCCGGTAGTTACCCCAGCCAGTGCCAACTCACAAGCCCTGAAAGTAGCCTGGGCAACCCGGCCTTAGGGTTCCAGCCGCTACCCCAGCCAGCGCTAGTCTCCTGTGACACCCCGGGCTATAACCTCAGCCAGTGTGGTGCGTGCTTTCCACTGCTCGAGCCCTTTCGCACGCTTGAAATTGGCCCAAGCCTTTTCTGCCACCCACTTCTTTGACGTGCCACTCACTCTCTCCTCCGCACGTCCAGAGGGGGGCGCCTATGCCCCCGGAGACGCCTCAGTCTCTCTCAGTTCACTCGCTTCCTGCTTTGGGGGTCCGAGCTGCCGGCCCCCCCCCTCATTCACTCCACATTCGCTCGTCTCCACTCCCGCCACCAGTTGTTCTTACCGATGCTCCTCAATGGCGTCCCACGAGGCTGGCGAGCGTCGTCCTCTGGTCCGGGATGTCCAGCTGTCCAGGAGGTCCGAGGTCGGGCTGCGCCTTCCCGTCCAGGTCCTCTTCTGGGCGTGGCTTAGATCCCAGACGAGGCCCCAAATTGTTATAAACGGGCCAGGAGACCTGCTCCTTTGAAAAGCCTTTATTAGTCAGCTCTTTCAAGGGGGAACTCGAGGGGTCGCCTGCGCCGCCGCTGCTCCTGTCGCCGCTCTCGCTCCTGTCGCCGCTGAGGATCAGGTGTCAGGCGAATCTGCTGCTCTCCCCGCAGCAGAGTCGGGAGTTCCGGCCTCGCGGGAATCCCCAGGAACTCAACTGGGCTCGGGTGGTCTAGGGGCGTCACTTCTTCCCAGTCTCTTTGTGGTTATGGCGAGGCGGCAGAAGCAGAATTCAGTCCTTAGGTAGCTGAGGGTCTTCTCGGTGTTGTAGTGTCTCCCTTTTATCTGGATTTTGTGCTGGGTCGCGGCTTTTGGGTCCGTTTGCCGGCAACTGCACTTCGGTTTGGAGCGGTGCACCATGGAAGTCCTTGGATTTTCCTATTAGGCGGGGCCAGCAGTTCGAGGAGCTGGTGGGGAATGGGGACAGCCTAGCCCGACGGAAGGGGAAGGGAACCCGGGGTTTTAGAGGGGGTATACAACTTGGAATAAGGTTTTGAGGGTACAAATTTTGGTACAAACAGCATAACTTTCTTAACAGACAGGTTACAACTGGCATAACATTTTAAACAGCATAACTTTCTTAACAAATGACAGACTGTGTCAAAAAAGGGAATTTCTTACATTTCATTCATTTCATTACACACGGAGCAATCCGCGCCGGAGCTGCTCCGCACGCCGCGTTTGGCGGAGCCACTTTATTCCAACGAGCCCTGGGATCTTCATCAGGGAAAATGTCACTACTGTAACTTGATAGCAGATTGTCTTAGCTTCATTGTGAATATGCTGACTGTCACGGCTTAAAGTGAAGACAGGAACGTCAGGGTCTCGCCTGGCATCTGGCAAAATGCTGAGCATCTCCATCTTTACAATGCAAAATGTTGCTGGAGTCTTGTACAATGTAATCATGTAATTCAGAATGTCACAGAATGTCAAACACAGTATGAAAAGTCTTACCCAAGGAAAAAATTACTGGGAGAAAACTTTTTTTTTTTTTTTTCTGGCCACATTCAGAGCCAGGATATTTCCTCCTATGAGCTGCTCATTTTGTATGACAGCATTGAGGAGTCAATTTGTACTACTACAGCACTTTAGGACAGACAAGTACAGCAAGTATTTTGACTCTCAGTACTGGGATCATTAGTCAATGTCTCCCTTTTGTTAAGAAGGAAAAAAAATGTTTTAAGTATTCCTACTCCCAAAGTTTACTATCCTTCTGACAGACGAAGGTGAAACATTTCAATGAGACTTGCCAAACAGCACTTTTTGGACCCATTTGTGACTCTCTGCATCTCATGCAGCACAAATTCTGCATCCTGTGGCTGAGAAGGTGCTGCTGGCTCCAACTGTTTGTCTGATGTTATAAATGATTAGAAGCCAATCTAAAATAAAATAATTGATTTAGCAATTTTCTAAGATCAAATTGAAAGGCCACAATAAAATCAGACAATATTGATCGAATGTTGGGTGGACAGGGTAACAGCAGCAAAGGTGCCATCCAACCCTGCCACGAATGCTGGGTCTTGGCAATGCTGGGTCTTGGCATACGGGTTTTTATACAGTTTATTTGTCCTGAGGCTAGGTCTATTGAAAGTCCAAATATTTATGTATTTCTTTATTTGCAAGGAGGTTTTGAAAGGGGTTCCCCGTAAGTATGAAAAGACGTTTCAAGAGTCTTCCTGGATTCTTTCTTTGGGGTGCTGATGTAATCATCCTCTGGATCCTCCACCAAGATTGATATCAGGTCTTGAGCAGCTGTGAAGTGGAAGCCCATCTTTGATGAATGGGCCATCACCAGTCGGCCCTGTTGTTTCTGTTGCAAATGTTGTGGTTTCACAGCTGCACAATAGGCCTTGGAGACACCCTCGAGTAGCCTTTTAATAGTCCAAACTTTTGATACAATATTTTATACACTAATTTATACATTACATTTATCACATCTGAGATCTGCAGCCCCACTATTTTATGCTAAGGGGAGAAACTCAGTCCAGAAAAAAGGCAGAACAAAGCAGTTCCACCTTTCTCTTCAGTGATCTTTCCTCTGTGCCTTTTTCTCCAAGTTTCCCCAGCACATCAGGGGCAGAGGATGGTGATGTTCCCATGTCTGCTCCCCCTGGGGCTGGGTTGAAGTCCCCAGGCTGAGATTTGTCCTCTCTCTCTCATATGGGGGAACATGAAATACCAAAGGAATATTTATCACAGAATCCCAGGGTGGTTTGGGTTGGAAGGGACCTTAAAGCCCATCCCATTTCACTCCGTGCCATGGGCAGGGACACCTTCCACTGTCCCAGGCTGCTCCAAGCCCCAATGTCCAACCTGGCCTTGGACACTTCCAGGGATTCAGGGGCAGCCACAGCTTCTCTGGGCCCCCTGTGCCAGGGCCTCCTCACCCTCACAGGGAACAATGCCTTCCTAAAATCCAGTCTAAACCTACTCTCTGGCAGTTTATTCTCTACCCTTTCAGGGCTCTCTTATATAGTTAGGATGCAGACAGGCATCTTTCCTCCCACTAAAACGTCTCCAAAGAGATGTGCCATTCTCAGCTCAGTGATGCACTCTATCCTTTTTTATTTTTCTTTAGCTCTGGGAAATAGTGTGATTAGGATTCTATGATGTATTTGGAATGCTCAGAGCACAGATATTCTCTATAAAAGGATTCACATCAATTCTCCTTCAAGAAGGCTGAACAGCATGTCAGCTTCCTCTCTGAGTTTTGGGAGACCACTTTCAATAGCTTTAGTTCTGTCTAAATAGCTGTTTACAATGGACATAATAATGACAAAACTCTCAAAGGCACAATACTTCTCTTTTTAGGCAACAGTGGGGTAGAATTGAGAATAAATATTTCTATTAGTTACTGGAAACGGTACAAGTTGTTTGGGGGCTATTCTTTCTTCAAATTCTTAATTTTTTTAAGTTCAATACCAGCATGGAAGAATTTGAGATAAGGTATGTTGCGTATGAACTTGGTATTTTGACATATCTGCACAAAAAAAATCTTCATTCATGATTGTTTGGACTATTTCCCGAATTCCTGTCATTTGACAGACATTCTTCCCCTTTGCCTCACATTTCCTACCCAGGCTTGACTGGGCACTTTTTTTTAATATATTTGGACTGTAATGGGTTCTAAGTTATAACCGGGAGGAAACATCAATTTATGTAGTGGTTTCACGTTTGCCGAATTCTGTTTGCTAAATTTAGTGCAGTGGTCTTAGTGTTTACTCTCTTTTCCTCCAGTGAAGTAGGATTAGGAGAGGCAAAGTAGGCTCAAGCTTAAAGATAAAACAAATAGATTTATTAACACACACCAAAAGAAGGAAAAATGAAAATCAAAATGAAAACTTTCAAAGCACTGCTCCTCCCCACTAACAATTTGCTTTCTCACATGCAACATAAAAGAGACAAAACCTGTAATTTTCAGTCAGTTTCACCATTTAAAAGAGTCTTTCATCAGTTCTTTGGGAAAAGGAGTCTCTCTTAGAGTTCTATGGAGACATCGCCACAAGAGGAACAGTCATCTGGTGGCTTCCATGCCACAAATCTGCAGCGGCCTGAAAGGAACCTCTGCAAACTGTGAAATCCTACCCATTAGCAGCTTTCCCAACACTGCATATGCATCATATCTGTTTATTAGGGGTACTGTTTAAGGATGCCTCCTCTAGTATAAAACAAAGATTCTCTTCTTCCTGTGATGAAGTACGTTTGTTCACTAAATCGAGGGTGAAGGGAAATAGATGTGATAAAGTACATTTGTTCACTAAATCAGGGGTGAAGGGAAATAGATAAGGTATGTCTGTTCACTAAATCAAGGATGAAAGGAGATAGATAAGGATGTCTGCTCACTAAATCAAGGATGAAAGGAGACAGATAAGTTGTATAACTTTACTGACCCCTTCCTGTTGAGATA
The DNA here is from genome assembly GCF_009819655.1 of Sylvia atricapilla. Taxonomy (NCBI): domain Eukaryota; kingdom Metazoa; phylum Chordata; class Aves; order Passeriformes; family Sylviidae; genus Sylvia; species Sylvia atricapilla. Next base: position 15,575,889 of record NC_089173.1, on the reverse strand, counting down.
AACATTTCCAGGGACATGCTAATTGCGATGATTAACCGCATCTGAAGAAGACTAATCAAGACCCTAGCAACACGGAGATGGACATGCGCAGAGTACTCCAAGGACAGTCACGTCAACAAGGAACAGAACTGTATAAGAGGACACTAGAGACCCGGATCAGCACAGCAGCTCTGCGGGACGAAGAGCCCCCTGTCGCTCAGTGCTGAATTGCCTTTTGCTTTGCTTTGCTTGCTGTAATTAATAAAATTCTAATTGGAAACCACAATTGGCTTTTGGTAATAAATTGGTAACATTCCATCTCCAAAATCATCTTCATCTCAAAACCTAAAAATCTCCTTTTCTTTAGGAGCAAAGAGCTTCATATCACTTTTAACTAGAACCTTACATCCCCCCCAACAGCATTCATATATTACAGGAAAAATAGTCCATTCTCCATAGTTTACTAGAGACATCCAGCCAAATTAGGCCACTCCTCCTCCTTTATTCCAAATAGTCTTTTCACTCTCTCATCACTGACTTCAATTTCATGCTCTGTCTTTTTATAGTCCAATCACTTTGTCTGTTCTCACTCTGGGAAGGGCTAGTGCTCTGGGAGTTCCATCTGCTGGCAGGAAAGAGTTAAAGCTTGTCTAGGCCTGCAGTGGTCATGTGATCTCTGCCGAGTGGCAGCCGCTTAGATTTCAAAGCTATGCTGGTGGGGGAGGCTGGTAGATGCCTTCTTTAGCACCCCTCGATCTCATGGTATGGGCTGCTCAGAGTTGCTCCCTGGGGCCAGAAGAAGTAAAGGGGGGGAAACATCAAAACATCCCCCTCAGCCCTGGCCGGCAGCATGGGCAGCTGCCAGGGCAAGCTTAAAACTCATTAGATGTTAGCAGCCAAAGCTTTTTCTCCCCTCCCCGACTGCTGTTATTGGGCTTAGCCACAGCCGGGCCCTCTCTGATGTGGCCCCTGGCACACAGCCAGCTTTGAACTGCAGCCTCCTTTCTCCCCCACTGGCAGCCAGGGGAAAAGAGGCTCAGCCAGCTGGGCCACCCCACCCTGTGGGCAGTGGCTCCCAGAGGCCCGGCTGGGCCCAGGGCAGCAGGGCCTAAGCTGGCCCCTTTTTGCTGCCCACAATGTTACCTGGTAGCCAGCTGGGAGGAAGAGAGGATGGCTCGAACACAGTCTCAACTTTATATGGGTATTACCAAAAGTCACATTCCGTTTTCTCAGTGGTCAAACCATATGCCAATAGCTAAGAACTGGCCCCTGATAGGTCTCTGTCCTTTCTAAAGAATTCTAAGGTCCTGGCAGGGCACTATTCCATATTCTTCTTCAACTAAAAACCAAACTGTGTTAACCCATAACATGGACATATTTTTGAAAGAGGATGAAGCCTGAATTCAAAGCTCATCAATGTCATTGGGCATAATTCCATTCATTTAAATTGTCCTTGGATGACAAAAGAGGCCTCAAACTATTATTTTGGAATCAGGACTTCCATTTTCACAATGAGAATCTTCTAAATCTTTCGTGTTTTGTTACTGAGGCTCCTCCCCCTAAAGATGGTTTGCATTTTCATTTATTCTCACTGTTATTCATGGTGCTGACTCAGGCAGTAACTATAATTTGGCTGGAAGACCCCGGCTGTTAGATAAACTCCTGTGATTTTCCTTATCATTACCAGTCACAGTTTGCCTGTATTCTGGGATTTTACAACCTTCAGGACAATCATCTACTTTTTTGTTCTCCTTCTTGGAATAAAATATTCAAAGCTGTTAAAAAAGCTCCATTTCTCTCCTTCCTGATGATTTATTCAGGTCCATTCTCTGTTGCAAAGATCAGTGCACATGGCCCTGGTTTGTCTGAATCATTCCAACCTCAGGGAAATGTTCCTTCAACTACTCCCATGGGTATGTTCAGGGTGGCAGACCATGGGTGGTTCTACCTGGGGATTTCTTCTGCTTCTTCTTTTGTTGTTTCCAGAAAGATTCGTTTCTCACGCCCATGGGAATGTCACAGGAACATGGCAAGGTCAGGAAAGGAGCCTGTGGCAGACCATGGGTCTCAGTGATGGATCCAGCTGAGCACTGAAAAAGCCAAATGGAGTCCAGTCTATTTCAGGAACCACTGTCCAAGTCAATTCAGAGCACTTTTTGATACAGGTTGTTGACTCTGCCTGCTGAGGTAACGACTCTGGAATGAGTAATCATGGAATACATCCCCCTGCACCAAGCTGTCATCCTCACTCCTGACATGGCTCTAAACCTCCTCCCTCAACATTCCTGTCAGCCATGGGTCACTGCAGGGGGATCAAATGGTAAAATCACTAATCAAGGCAATTTTTTAAAAAATAGGAAAAACTATGTAATCCCTGAAGCTGTGCCATGTGTTTTTCAGCCCGTTTATTGCAAGGCTTCTGCCTAGAGCTATCCCCCAACCTACCTAGCACTGCTTCCTAATGCCAACATAAAAGCAACAATGCATTCCCATGACTGTTTTTCTTCCAGGCTGAATGTAGCAAATCAAGAGAAAAAAGATCAAGGAACATCTTTCTCACTATTATTCTATCTAGGTCATGTAAATGAGAAATATTTTCTGACTGAAGTCTGCATAAGCATCAGAGCAAAGTGAGGCATTTGAAAGGAAGCAGAGCTTTCACTACAGAGCAACGTTATTGTCAAAGGCCTAGGTAAAATAATCTGGTAGTTCCAGCCCATAATCATCACTGCTGCCTTTGACAGCAAAGGCCTAAGGCTGAACAGACTGGTGGAAAGGTTTGAAATCCCTCTTCCTTCCCAGCAACAATGCTGAGAGTGCTGTAGCTTTTGAGCCTGGAATTGCTAATTAAACCATCAGTCTCCATATTTTCATGGTCACTGTGGGAGGCAGTTAAATGTTCTTGCGTATTTCACGGCCAGTGATAACTTTCCAATTAAGGATTATGCTCAAATCTGGTACCATAGTCACTCTAACACTTAGAACAATCATGTGTTTCTTGCAGTTTTCATTTGGTAACAATTATTCTCATCTTCTTTGATGAAGAAATAACTTGCATGTTGTGAAACAAGCCCTTTAGGAGTGGGTTAGTTTAATAAAATCTTGACATGGCATTTGATGTCTATTATGGAAAAATAAGAGCATGCAGTTCCAGATTAAATAAGTCATGAATGCCTTGGAAAAGTGGTATGTAATGTTATAACTTAGGACACCTATAATTTATATTATTAATGTAAATGTAAGCAAAATCTCCAAGGATATGACTGTTGAACTCTCAGTTATCATTAAGGCTTTTTATCATGTAACATTCATACATTATACAGCTGTATTTTGTGGAAAAGAATATATTCTTAAAAACCAGAATGGAGCTAAATTGTTTGTTTTGATCAGTTCTGTTACAAGCCAGGTTCTGTCTGATGTTGCCTCTAACCCTTGAGACACTTGTTGAGAGACAGCAAGAAAAGTGCCTCTGGTGAAGTTGCATGAGAGCAATAAATGTGCTAGGAGGAACAAAATCCAGCTTAGCTTTGGGATAGGGATTGACAGATCCTCCTGTTTAAGGATAAATCTTGGCCTTACTTAACTCTGGCTTTACAAACTGGGGGGCTGGGTTATGTTCTCCCAGGACAGTCCAGCTCAGGAGAGATGGGGGAGGGTCCTGTGCTTTGAGCAGCCTCAACAAGGGCTGTAAGGAATGGGTTTGTATCACTCCCAGCTCCCCAGGAGGGTCAATGGGTAGATTCAACATGATCCATCAGACTTTATTTCACATCACAGGATATTCTGAGTTGGAAGGGACAAGGATCAAGTCCAACTCTTAAGTGAATGGCCCATTCAGGGACGGAATCCACACCCGTGGTGTTCTCAGCACCATGCTCCAACACATTGAGCCAATCTCTTGGGTGGGTATTGCATTGTCATGTCCAGAAGCTGTGGCTGCCCCATCCCTGGAAGTGTCCAAGGCCAGGTTGGATGGGACTTGGAGCAGCCTGGGACAGTGGAAGGTGACCCTGCCCATGGCAGGGGGTGGCACTGGACGGGCATTAAGCTGCCTTCCAACCCAAACCATTCTACGATCCTGTGATTCCCCAACACACCCCGCAGCTAGTACCGAGGTGCTTTCTCCCAGTGGAGGCACCAGCTCCGACTGTCCTTTGTGGAATTCTGTGGGCTGTGACCCCAGCGAGGCCCCGGGTCTGTCCGGCGGAGCCCTGGGATAGGGAGGTTGGAGTTCCACATTCTAGAGTGTCATCTGCTGGCACCGCACGCTGCGGCAGCTCTGGCACAACCGCAGCCTCCGTTTTTCATAAACCCTAATTAATAAGTTAATTAATTGCATTATAATTTTCACTGCTGGTGTTTACTGTTGTATCAACTTAAAGGATTTTTTTTTCCACAGGAACCCAGTGTAGTCTTTGCTCTTTTGTCACAGGTATTAATATCCCAGTTTTTACATGGAGCCTCATTAGAAAGTTATATTTTTTCATGCTCCATTAGATGATAAAACTGTTTTATTAATGTGTGTTAGTCATAATTTATGACACTTTACATTAATTTGGTATTAAAACGCCCTTAACAAATGGTTTGGAAATCAGGGATAACATTAAAAAAATTCAATAAATACTTGGTTTCTCAGGAATGTAGAGAAAATATTTTATCACTTGCTAAAAAATATGTCTTGACATGGCCGAGATGGTTTTGTGCACTGCTTTGTTCTCGGTGTATTTTAGTGTTCACAAAAGCTCCTACTCTGACCTCTCTTGGGACTGAAATCCTCTATTTAGCCACAGAACATGTACATCATGGACAGAGGCACTGCAAACTTCCTCCTGTCTTTCATCACTTTCATCATAACATCACCTTTTTTTCAGGAGCTGCCCTTTAGCTGTTGTTACACTTCCTTGACATCAAGAGTAGCTTTTCTATAAAACAGGTTCTCTAGATTACACATCTCTGGGAAAAAAATTATCACTTTTCACAGTGCTATCCAGAGTTTTAAATGCAATTTAAGTGTATTAATGTCAAAGATATAATGTAGAAAAATTAACCAAAATATCTAATTCTTCTCCAAGAGAAATCCACTGATTTCAGTGAAGACACTATGAAGTTAAAACTGGGGTAATTTTTGCTCATAGGAGATGAAGTTTGTGTTCTTTGATTCAGGCTGCAAATGAGCAGAGAACACTGAAATATTTTCATTTTAAGGGAAACATGATCCTCTGTTTTCAGCCTGTTTGTTGACATCACCAACATGTTTAGAGCCTCCCAAAGAGCCCCAAATAAGAGGGAATGTTCCCATCTGGGAATCCTCGTGACAATCTTCAAAGCAGAGATACAAGGAGAAAGTCCCTTGAAACAGTACCAGTGGAAGAGGCTTCCACCTTGCCAAGGAAGTTTCCATATGGGCACATGTGCTACCACCATGAGTCCCAGCTTCCTCCCCAAATAAACTTAATGAGGACACAGATATTTGGGCAAGTCTTAATTTTGAGCTGCTGGGAAACACAGAATACAGGGGCTTCATCTACTTCATTGATCTCTTCAGTTTGCCATTACCAGTTTGGCAAGCAGGGGAAAACTGCAGACAGATCCTTTGTAATAATTTTTCTACACAGAATTCCTCCAGGAACAGATATAAAGTTCCACTCAATTCAGAACTGACTACAGAATGTAACTAAATTAAAGAGGAACAAGGAAGTATCTTGCAGCAAGTCTGAGCCTCACATGCAGCTTCAGAGGGATCCTGTAGCACTGTGCAGGCAATTCCATGCTCAGAATGGATTCACTCTCTTAATTCACTTTTCCATGACATGGAGCTTACAGTACTGACAGTCATGGGGCCAGCATGAAAATTTCTGAGGGCAAAATTGGACAATCTCTCCCAAAATAAGTTCCAGCTCAACAGAAATCATCTGTGTGATGCCAAATTTATTACACGTGGATCAATGGCCTTTATTTTGTAGGTGTTATGGAGATCAGACTCAATTTTCATAACTGTCCTTTTTGGCCCTAAAATCATAGGAATTTTAAAATTTGAGTGCTGCTAACTCCAGCTCCTTTTCTTTGAAGAAAATAAAATATCAGAATATTTATTACTACAATATATTTAATTTCCTGTCAATATATCCATATTCATTTATATACAATATGATTGGTATTGGCCTTTCCCCTTCCTCTAGTAAATAAATGGAAAATATTTATTTGATAAAAATGGAATAAATGTTCAATATACTTTCTCTGCAGGAATCACATAACAACTTTTAAGCACTAAATCATCTGCTTCTCACATTAGGTAAACCATATTACTTTGGAAAAAAAACAGTAATAATGGAAAACTTGACAACAATAATAAAACTTCCAAAGTATTGATACCACATTCCCTTGTAATTCATTATTTGCTGGCTGGAAAGTTGGCTTTGAAGCACAACCAACTTCGAATATTCAGTGATTCTGTGGAACTTGGGCTGTATATTCTGTGTGACATTTATGTTGTGAAGAAAATATCCAGCAATGTTGGAAATTGACTTGTTTTGCCATTGAGGGACTCTCAGTGTGTGGAGAGTCTTGCTACAGAGTGGCTGCATAGAAAAGGCCACGATGCTATGCAGCTGGTTGGAATTTAGGCATCAAGGTCGGAATGCAACAACAGGATGTACATCCTGCTTATGTGATAAGTTGTAGCTGCAAGATAAAGGAACTGAAGGACATGATAAGGAATTTGTGGTTGTTACTAAGAGACATGTATGTAATACTTAGGTAAGGATGTAGGCACCAATAAGAATGTTCGCTTTGTGCATATGTATGAGCTAATTACTGTCTGTATAAGTATGATGACTTTAAAGCAATAAATCGAGACCTAGCTGACCATGACAGATGAGGCTGGCCTCCCGCGGCTCCGACATCAGTGTGGCGGGAGAGGAGGGACAAGCTGATGTTTAAGTGTCCAGGAGATCCTGGGTGCCCTCTGGGCAATGGTGTGGAGAACTATCCACTGCAAAAAAACACTATTCTTTTGTGTTCCATCATTATCTCCTTCTCCACCATCCCACGGCAAAATGTGCCTTACAGAAATGTTTGAGCATGGGCTTCAATATTCAAAGAGTCATTCTGCCTTGCAGAGATATCTGATGGGGTGACCCAGGATGTGCTGGAATGGGGAATGTCAGATTCACAAAATTGTGACAATTATTATCATGCCATCTTACTTTTTCCCTGTGATTTTCGGTCCAAGCTCATCCTTCATGTTGCCAAGTGACTCGTGACAGCAAAAGCTTTTCTTCAAGGCATTCTCAAGATGGCTTTTTCTTTATCTCAGCATCTCTGCAAAGCCCTGCTATTATTAGGTCTTTCTAATGCCTTGGTTAAAACCTCAGAGATTATGCTCCTGCTTTATACTCCAGTAGCCTCTTCATTCTCCATGTTTAGTTAGATTCAATATTTGCTTGGAGGACTGGCTGTGACTACAGAGATATTCCCAGCATGTGACTGGAGCCAAGTTTTGTGTTGCCTTAATATTGTGAGCAGAAATAGAGATACAAGAATCTGAAAGTGAGAAAAAGAAAATTTGTGTGGGCCACCAACACCTGCCAGACTAACCTGTCATGAAAACATCTGCTGCAGCCTCCACCATGGGCACTTCAGAGAATTTAGTATGTGAAGCTTCCTATCCTGCCCTTGATATATCTGTGAATGATGAAACCTCAGGTCTGAATGCAGAGCTGGACATTTTTCATCCTTTCTGTAGTCACACACTGGCATGAGTTAAACACTCAACCAATAGAAGGATGCAGAATAAAAAGGTCTCTTCCCTTCAGCCTGTCTCTCCAAATTAACTTGATTTGCTGTTTAGAGACCGAGGAGATGATGGTGATGTGTCCTGTCTTGTTTTCCTCTGCATCCCAGCAGCATGCCCTTTGCTCTTAACCAGGAGCTTTGCATCAGCAACCAGCTTTCCGCCTGTAATTAATTTCTCAGGGCTCTTCCCCTGCTCTTCCCATTCCAAATAGCTCTGCTCTCTCTTACATGCAACGGTAGCTTTATTTTGAAAGAGCTTGGCAAGCAAACAACATCATGTTTTCCTTTTGGACAACCTGAAACCATGTTAGATGGTGACAAGACGTGCTCTGATCAAGCTGAGGAAGGCATAAACTAATTGCCAAGAGCTGGGAAGCTCTGTAGCTGTGCTTCAGAGCCAGCTTTTATTTCTCTCTCACTTTTTGTAGTCACAAATTGCACCAGCTCAGCTCCAAAATAAAGACCTGCCATGCAGAAACCTTGTTTATAGGAAGGGCTGTCAAAACCATCAGCCATCTGCAGCTCCTGCTCCCCTTCCTGCTCCCAGCGCTCCTTCCTTCTGTCACGCATCCTGACAGCTCTCGGACTTCCTGTCCCCTGGGAGGGAAGGACAGGATGTTCTGCAGACACCAAACACCAACCATAGTCCTGCCATAAAAATACAGGGATAGATGCCTTGTTTTAGTGGTTTTCAACAGCTACTGCAACAGCAGTTCTTTAAATACTCTCTGATTTCTGATATATCTGACCCACTGAGTATTTCCTTGGGACCTGTGTCCTTCAAGACTTCCAGGAGCTACTTTCTTCTTCAGGTCTTCATGAGGAGTCTGTCTTCTCTTTTTCAACCTGTTCAGAGTGAGAAAAACCTGCATTTTTAACTCTTCCCTTAGTTGGGCTTGTTTTGCCTGTGAGTGTGATTAAAAACGCACATATCAAAATATCTCATCCTAAAACAAGGAGCCAAGACTTTTAACATAGACACAACCATGACCAAGCCTTACCCTTGGGGGTCTCCTGCACATCCACCAGCAATTCCCAAGGTCACTGAGTTTCACCAGTTTTGTTCCTCAAGCATCCGTTTGTTTCCCAGCTGAATCCAGCACTCAGCTTTTCTCCCAAGGAAAACCTCTCCTGCAGTTTGAGCTGTTGTGGGTTTATTATACTGTTCAGTGCAGTAGCAGTGGCAGCAATTTTTGGCTACAAAGCTTCTCTGCAGGTGTTACTGCTGCGAGCCAGTGCTGGGAGAAGGTGAGACAGGTGAGAAACCTGTGAAGAACTTGCCCCTTTTTTCCTGGTCCCTGCAGACAAGGCCTTGTGTCTTCTGCCTGGAAGAGTTCAAGGATTTTAGTAACTATTTCAAGTTACAATATTTAAATAAAAATCAAAGTAATATATTCCAATATTATCTCCCTCTTCCCCATAATTCCTCCAAGGCTCATCTCAGGATAATAACTTTCCATCACATGAACTACTCATTTAACATTTTCTTAACTCTTTAGGGAAGGGGTGTAACTGTGCAGCTGTCTTAAATTAATTTGAAAGAGTTAGAAAAAAAAATTGGTTCCATTCATCTATCTAAAACTATCCACATTATCTCTATCTATTATTTATAAATTTATTTTGCATTCTAAACTAAACCCCACACTGTCACTTGTGTTTAATGCTGCCTGCCCATTTTCCTGATGAAGTGCCATATTTGCTGCATGTCTGCAACACATCTTTTTAACAAATGTCTAATTTCTGCAATCATGTATCTTGCTAAGAAAGTTCTTACTCCTTTTGTATAGCTCACCAGTTTTGCTGTATTGCTGCTCTTTCCCAGTACATCATCATGAAACTTAGCAGGACATTTCTCATGTTAATTAAACATTCTGCCCATATATACAGATATTTATAATCTCCTGGGGGGAAAACTGTTTTAGTGGCTTTTCACAGTGCAATTCATTTTCTTATTTCTACCTAGTCACAGAAAATGTTACAATTAAAAATAGCTTAGGCTGAAAACTTTGTTGAAAGTTTTTTCCCCTAAAATTATAAGTGACATGTTTTCACAATTAAGCAAAAAATATGCATCATTAGCTGTGAAAAAAGTGACATAAAAATATATTAATTTTAAAATATATTAATTTATGGGAAAAAACTTTGTACACTGTTTGTTAATAAATCTCTGATGAACTTTTCTGGTAGAACATCATCCTGGTTGGAATTCTAATATTCAGACTAGAATACAAAAGTTAATTACATTGCTGTTAAATTGCCACCAGAATCAAAACTTTTCAAGAATCGCGACTCGCATTTTCCTATCTTTTCAGTTTTGGGTCGCTGCTTACAGACTGTGACCCTGTATATTCAAAGAACATTTTCAAATTGTACTAATTATCACAAATGTATGTCTTGGCCGCTAAAATTTCCCCCAGGCAAATAAATTTTTATGCTGAATATAAGCTTTATCCTTTGTACAATTTTAGCTGTACCAAGTTAATAGCTCTAAAATATGACTTGATTTGAATCTCAATTCCCAAACACGGCTTTGCCAGTGCAGCACTTAGAAAGTGATACAAAATCAAGATGAGTTTTCACATGGATGTGACAGGGAGAGGATTGACATTAGAAAGCAATATAGAATTAAATTCCCATTTCCTGGAACTCAGTGTATTACCCTTTATGGCCCTGTTGGGTCACTCTTGTAATTAAAAGCCAATCACGATTATTTGAACATTCCTTTCCAGTCAGTTGTGTCCCTTCTGTATCCCAGAAATTTCAGCAGGATCACATTTCTTAGTTGGCTCAGGAAAATAATATCATTCTGTATTATAAATGATCATAGCAAAGTTACATTTATGTCCATGAAGAATTTTGTTGCCTGGAATAAAAAACTCTTTGAACTCAGAACTTTCCCTTCTCTTCTTACGGACACAAATGTGGGGCTATGGCAATCAGAAAGAATTCATGTATTAAACCACTTAAGCACAGCATAAGGGTCTGCTCTGACTTGGAAAGTGGTTATGTTAATTAGCTTAAATTTGCAAGAATTTGACTCAATAGGAACAACTTGACATT